>NW_019724752.1:1102698-1134837 GCF_002891405.2 Cryptotermes secundus
CTTTCGGTGTTGATTACAGCCACCATCTCCTTGTGGCTGTTGCCCATATTTTCTCGCATGGCTTTCGTCCTTGCATGGCCACCTGCTGTCTTGACTACGAGCCCCCACACCAGCAGCCTTTTCTCTTCTTGCCTCGATAGGGTTGTATTTGTAGCCGGGATATCTTGGCCTGTGTTTATTATCTGCTTGTCTGGCCAGACTGAAATATCTTTCCTTCTCTAATCCCAAGGCGTGCCACATGTTACCAATTCGCACGCTAATATCGCGGATGGCGCAACGGGAAGTAGGGGCCACGTGAACGCTCTGGTTTCTCGGCTGATGTCACAGTATATTATTTGGAATTATTTCAAAATGTCAGTAATTGCTGTGTGCCCCAGGTATTGTATAAATGCTTCGGCTAGAATTGCTGAAGTTGGTGCTCCCATGGCAAGGCCGTAATTTTGTTTGAAACACTTTCCTCTATGTTCAGTATAATTATGTACTAAGACAGTGTATTTAATACATTTAATTTCTGTTTTTGTTTCTTGTGAAGTCTTGTAATTCTTATTCATAAGATCTTCTACGGCCTTTAAGAGTTCATTTATGTGTCGTATCCCGCTTGCCGAAGGTCGTTGTGCCCTTGACCATGCAGCTGGGATACTCGCTTACAGATGAGCCTAGCGGATGCTGACCTCCTCAGGTTGCTGTGGAGCCGCTGGGTAAGGCGTCGTTTAAGAGCGATTTAGCTCAAGGAACAATCCTTTTGCCGAGACTTCGGAACACCAAAGGCGAGAGATCTGCGTAGCAGCATAACTGCTCAGAATAAGTGCTAGATATACAACCTCTTTATTTGACCGTCACAACACAGCAAATATAGAACTTCAAGGACAATGCTCAGTATAGTTCTGCTACATGTTTCGGCCACGAGTGGCCATCATCAGGCAGACACACTTCAAAAATGTACACCATTGAACTGCAGTACGTAAAATTTGATACAGTGTTATAAATCATTTAAGTTAATTTGCACATGCAACCGTCCCGTCGCTTGTTGTGTGTTGTCTTCCTAGTCACTGCTGCTGCTGTTTCCTCCTCTGTAGGTCACTCCTGTTTCCCCTAACCACGATGGTTGAGTTTCTAATTTCAGGTTATGTTTGGGCGCCAGTAGTAGGTAGGAAATTTAGGAATTTCTGGTAGGGCATGGGGAATCCTCTCAGGGAGTTTGACGGGTTACATTTGGGGTGACACAATTCACTGAAACGCCTGACTAACTCAAAGACAGTTGCTTTTATTTATTAACACTTAGTTCAGTGCACTTGGTTACAACGCGTGGGGGATTGCAAAGATGCTACAACCCCCTTTTACGGATGTTCTTTGTCTATTGAACTATCGGAGTACATCCGGACACATCTAGCCTACTCAAAGTCCCACCTTCGTGTGTGTCGTCTGGCGTCATCTTCGCCAAAGCGTGGTGGAGTCAACCCATGCAAATTCCATTACATAGTTTCACTACTTGTGTAGTGCTTGCTGATTGGTTGTAAAAAGCTAATTATTCCAATTCGACCAATAATGTCTCAACTTACTTACCCTTAAGGAAAAAGGCAACCAAAGCTCTTGGGATTCCCACTGACCTTGTCCTATATGTTGTCATTCAAGTGGTGAAGTCCCTTGGCTTATTGCGCACAAGTTATGGCGTGCATTCCTGGGCAAAAGAGGTCCTAAATGGGTTACCTAAGGGCAGTTCTAAACTCCGTTCGGCTTCACACAAGAATACAATAAGTAGGTTATTTAAAACAATAACAAGTCATACTCGTATATAAAATTAAAATTTGATTGATGTTTGGTTTTCTTTTCATACATTTCTGTCGACGAATAGTAAATTCGAGTTTCTTATAAAATTGTGTAGAAGGTCCAATAATGTTGTGAATTAATTAATCTGAAAATAATATAAAAGAAATAGTATTAAGGTTGTTAAAATTGATATAATTTGATATTTAAAATGTAGTATATAGTACATATTGTGACATGTTGCGCAACGGAGGACCCCTACCTCCCCAGCGGCACGTGGCGGTAACGTAGCGCTCCCTCCCCCCCCGCGGTGACGTAAGACGGCGCGAGGTAACAGCGTTGCTAGGCTATACACAAACACGGTGACGTGGCACCGCTTCCTACTGTGACGTGGCGGGCGACCCTAGCAACAGCGAACGGAATAAAAGCCGGCTGCGCAGCAAGCGAGAGTCAGTGTGTTATCAACGAGTTTTCAGTTCGCAAGTTACGAGCTACAGACACGTGTGCGAGAATCAGTGATAGTTCGTGATAACCAGTTATATTTGGAGTGTGTAATTCAGGGAGACTTGTATAGCTCCCGCGTTATTAATACGTGAAGACTCTTGAAGATAGTGTTAAGAGATTTTGTTGTAGGGTTTGTAAAGTGTGGAAACCCGTAACATTGTTATAATTAATTGTAGCCATTACTTATAGGTTGTTAAATAAACCAATTAACGATCTCTACGGCGTATTCAGTAACGAAACACGTTACATTGGTGTTAGAAGTGGGATAAATTTCATTGACGTCTGGAAGTGTGCGTGATATTCTTTTTAGAGCCTGGGGCATAAAGGCGCCTTTGAAGAGTATATCTTTCCCATAGATTACAACATTCCTACTTGTTGTAGTCTCATCAGGCTTGACCATTAAGCCCAGTTCTGTAGCTACATCTGTCAATGTCTTAAGAAAGAGTTGTATCTTTCTCTCATAATGACACAAAGTGTCTCAGTCGTACTTACAACATAAGGCACACAGTAATCCAGTGACTTTTGGCTAGCAGCTGAGCCCTAAGTTTGAATGGTAGATATTTTGGTCTCTATAGTGGGATATAGACTTTTTGTAGAGTTGTCGCTCCAAGAGTCTGGTTTCAAGTTTTTTACTTAGAGAAACAGTCCTTTTCTTCTCAACCCGAGATAGTCGTGACTATCAACTTCAACAGGGTAGGCAGAAACTTTGATTGGACATGTAGTACAAATCATGTCGAAAGTTTCAGAGTCATAAATTTCACAAGTTTTCTTCATTAATTCTGCCTCAAACATCGGATCAAACAGATCACTCAAACTAGCCGTATACTTCAATGATCTTATCATATTACCCAAAGCAATAGTCCCACCAGTAGCTACCCATACCTGACGCCCCCACATGTGCAAGATTCGTGGAGTACCAACACGAGACGATGTAAAGTGAACTAAGGAAGTTGTTTTCATCTTCTTGGAGGATGACCTGAGGATTGAGTATACCTCATTGACCACTAACTGCTTCAGGACCTGGCACACATTTTTTGGTTGTGTAAACAGACTCGCTATAAAGTTCTCGCCTATAAACTCGTGAAACTGTGGGAGGACTTCTGGCGATAGGCAGATAAGCGCCAATTCCATGAAACTGCTGACAGGGATGTTGTGTAAAACATTATCCTGCTCTGAGCTCTCGAAGGGCAAAAGGAGAAACAAATATCCGGCAAGGGTTGTAATGATTGATTCAATTCCAACACTCACAACTTCTGCTGCACTGATGAGTCCAACAACTGGTATAACCCTCCCCACGGGTCCAAGGACATCTATCGATGAAAACGATAATATCCTCTCTAGGACCAAATATGCCAGTGCCTGTACACTACTCACTGTGGTTACATACCTTGCCAGATGATTCTTCTTGGGGTAAAGAGATTTTCCTATTTTGGCTATGTTGGCAAAAAGTAGTGGGTTGTTTCTCACTTCTTGAACTGGAGGGGCCACATGGTCATTTTGTATGACAAAATCCATCAGCTTCTCTTCACAGCAATGCCCATTATATCGGAGGAGACACATTGACATTCCATTGACACACTCAATATTACAGAATGCACACAACCCAAAGATTGTCATTCCAAGGTGTATAGCACCCTGGAAGTGCATGTTGTAATTCTCAGCACCCCGGCTGAATCTCCCCATTCTATCCGTGGAGAAATATAGATGGGATGTCACATTTGGCCTGATGTTGTTCAAAGTTCCACGCTTTGTTACATGGTCATCAAGGCGATGAACAACTGAGCCATCTGTTATTGTGCTGGTAGCAGTTTTTAATATCTCCAGGGGGATATTAGTTCTACTTGCAGCAACGTCTTCAAGGTACACCCTCAATGCGCTCTCCGGATGAACAACCCATACAGATAGCTGCAAAATTCTCTGAGCAGCTTGCAGCGGTCAACCGGAGAAAGGGATTTGGTATATAGACCCTGACTTCTTCTCACCAGTTGTCGACCCGACATAGTGTGAGTATGGCCCTGAGGTTACATGAGCTTGCCTGTTGGTCTTGGAAGAACTCTTGAATATTATATATTCACTAGACCCCCTTTCCCACAGAGCTGACATTTCTCCATTTAAGTCCACAATTTTCATGTCAACACTCAAATATTCGGTGGAGAACTGGTGTGCCAGATGGGGTATGGTCACCCCCTCTATTGGGTCCCCTCCTGTAACAAGAGCCCAACCTAAGTTTCTCAATAGATCTGCAAGTTTTGTGGGACAGATGGCACACAGATTACTTGCGGAATAGTTGGGGTTCATCATACCGAGAATTGTATGTATTGTATGGAAAGTAATCAACGACTCATTTGGTGGTGTAGGGTAGAGTCATGGCAAGGGGGGAAGGTAGGAATGCGGAAGTGATGTAAGGAGGGGGGAGAGGGTATAGCTGTATATTATGTTTTGTGTATATCAATTACTAAATCATAAATGGGGTTAAATATTTCTGTAAAATATCATTAAGTTGTAAACATTGCTTGCTAATTTCATAAATGAAAACTCTTTCATATGTGTCTGAAGTTCGCCCTTTCTTGCTGATATATAAAACTTCTATTGTACGAGGCTCGTCCACAAAGTAAGTTTCCCTGGGGCCATTTACAGAAACAAAACACAATTTCATGGAAATATTTATTGCAACAGATACAGCAAGTGTTCAGCTATTTTTCAACATAATCGCCACCGGAATTGAGACATTTGTCATACCGTGGGACCAGCTTTTGAATACCTGTGTCATAGAAGTCTGCCGCCTGGGATTGGAAACACTGTGTGACAACCATCTCCGCCTCTCTCCCATCTCAAAACGCTGACGCTCACCGGACAGGAGGTGTAGGAAAAGATGGAAATCACTGGGAGCGAGGTCCAGGCTGTAGGGTGGATGATTAAACACCTCCCAGCTGAACTCCTGCAGGAGACTTGCTGTCCGTCGAGCCATGTGCGGCGTAGCGTTATCGTGCGGGAAGACAATACCGGCACTAAGCATCCCACGCCGCTTGTTCTGAATGGTCCGTCGCAATTTCTGCAGTGTTTCACAGTAACGCTCAGCATTCACCGTCTCACCTCTGGTCAGGAAGTCGACGTATTCTGTCCCAGAATACTGTGCCCACATCACTTTCCGCGCGGACGTCTGCTTGAATTTCGTCTTGCAGGGAGATCCACTGTGACGCCAATGCATTGACTGCTGCTTGGTTTGTGGGGTAATGTGTGCAATCCACGTTTAATCACCTGTGATGATCCTGTCCAGAAACTCGTCGCCGTCATCATGGTACCGCTGCAGAAAGGTCAATGCTGACTCCATGCGNGCATTGAAAAACTTTATCACTGACCGCACTTCACAGTCGGCAGGAGTTGGAATAAGAGCCTCCATCTTCAACAGCTGCAACGATGCTACTGTGGGAACGCGGGAAATTCCGTTTGTGCATGCGCCATGCTACGTCATTGCTCTGTCACGTACGCGCGGTCGCTTCGCGCAATATAAGGTTTGCTAGCTGTGGGATGAGTGGGAAACTTACTTTGTGGACGTATTTCAATCATACTGTACTCATGCATGATGTCTAATATGTGTTGGGCAAATTTGGAACTTTGTCCGTTGTTTTTTATGTATCTTTTTTGTTATCATTAATCTTCAGCAGATGTTTTAAATTTTTTTTTGTCTTGAATGAGATACCAACCTCAGTATTCTTGAAAAATTTGGTAATACATCTAATTTCATGGCCAAAGTAGGTGAAGGTGGCCCATTTATTTTTCCGCGTATTTTTTTTTTTTTGGAGGGCCTTGGCAGTTGTAAAATATTTTGTGGGGTTTGAGCATTGTCATTGAAGTTCTATATTTGCTGTGTTGTGACGGTCAAATAAAGAGATGTATATATTGTACATGGCAGGATGCATGAAATTAAAATTAAGTGCTAGATGATAAATCCACCATCCAAGTCAAAGTCACGTTGCAACTGACTGTTAGTCAGTCTTTCTGTCTTGGTGTCGAGCCCCAGCTGGGGTTCATGACCAGATGTTTTCTTCTTTGTGAAAGTTGATGTCCTGTCCATTTGGGGCGCCCTCTCTCACGAGAGGTCGGGTCTGTCATTTGTCAGTAATAGCAAGTCCATTCTCAGTATTTACATATATTTAAAAAATAATTTAAGCCTTAATTTCTACTTTTATGTACTGTATATACAAGGCCTCTGTCAGTCCAGGCTCAGTACAGCAGATTATGTCCTATTTCTAGTAGTATTCACTACCACGGCAGTCTATTCACTTGAACGGTCGTATGCCTGACCGCCGCCAAGTTTACGCCTCATACTTTCTGTGTCGGGCTTTGCCTTGTCCGATGTTGTGAACATTCTCATTTTCATGATTTTGTATGATTTCTGCTTGTTTCCTGCGTAATTTTGTTGTATAGTCATACGTACGGAATTTTGAACGCCATGTGCAGATCGCGGACCAGTGTGCGCTTTGGAAAATTACCAGTGGTGCGGAAAGCTCTGTTACCTTATATGGTTAGCTTGGTCTCTGTAGGCCTTAGCTATTTCTCAGAATTATAACGTCACGTGTGCTTAGCGTATGACTTAATTTCGCTGTTGCAAAATAACTTTATGTTAGGGTTATTATGCAGCTTCATGCTATGATCGAAGAGCATCTCACAATGTTTCATGCCCTGCTACTTAATAAAACATCATCGAACTTCATAAAACTTAAAATATCGTTACATCATTTACCAGTTTAGCGTAACCTCATTACACCCCACTATGCCTGCCTGTAATGGCGCGAGCTCCATCTGAACAGAAGCCCACATATTTTTCCCAGAAACAGCCCCACTGTGTCTGCCTGTAAGGGCGCGAGCTCCATCTGAACAGAAGCCCACATATTTTTCCCAGAAACAACCCACTATGCCTGCCTGTAAGGGCGCGAGCTCCGTCTGAACAGAAGCCCACACGTTTTTCCCAGAAACAACCCCACTATACCTGCCTGTAAGGGCGCAAGCTCAATCCGAACAGAAAACCAAACATTTCCCAGAAACAACCCCACTATGCCTGCCTGTAAGGGCGCGAGCTCCATCTGAAGAGAAGCCCACGCATTTTCCCCACTAGATTCCTTTGTCTCTTGTATAATTATTGAGTGTGAAATTTTTCTTCTCAAGTTGTTCGGGTTGACAAATTTCTACAAAACAGATATCATCATGAATGTTTTTATCATGCGCATATCTTGCGTATCACATTAACTGCGCATTATTTGCAACATCAATAGTCTCGGCTATTAGTAACGCATAATAAGGGCTCTTCTTAACTCTCGATTAACTGAGATTCAATGTCTTCTGCCATATCATTAATTCTGCGACCGAAAATGTTATTTGAACGAGGAATCAAAGTTGTTGCCAAATGTAATCTCATCGCTGCCACCAGGTGATGTTATCGGCGTGGTCTTTCGATGACAGCTAGACGTCACAATGTCGATGCCTCTAGATATTATAGACTTCGACGATTTGGGATGGTTTAGGAGGTTGATGTGTAAGCAAGAAAAACTAGGTTTCCTTGGTTGCACCAGGAAAGTTCACTTTACTGAATCTAAAAGACCAGTACGGTGGAAGTACAAAGAACAATTTAAGACTGGTGGGAAGCAGAGCATCACCCTATACAAGGTGTGGCAATAAAGAAACCGGATTCATGCTCTAACCNGATCAGATGATCTGCGTGCATGTGCTTACACACGTCCCTTCTTATAGGACCAAACTGGGCGTTGGCTGAGAGGAATGTGCTCCCGTTTCCCTTCCAAAGTGCATTAGGGTTAGCGGTGCATCAAGGCGACAATAAACAGAGCTCTCAGAGCATTAGCTGGAACATGAGACAGAGCTTTTGGTTTGTATCTCAACCCCAGATTAATCCTATAGTACATTTAAAGTACAAAATACATGTCAAACTGTCATACATAAGTACACATAGTGTGGTTTCCTTGTTGGAAGACCCCGGATGGAGGGTCCTGACAGATTCATGGTAATGGACCAGAGATATTTGGGTTACTTAAACTCTTAGCTTAAAGCTTCTTCGAAGCGTCTCTTGTTCTGGTCTGATATACTGTTTACATATGGTTTCCTCCAACTCTTGGTCCTAGGTACACTCTTAATATTACAATAGTTGCAGTAGCTTGTTAAATTATATTGGTATCTTTGTTATATAATACCGAAAATGTTAGCACTTATAATATGTTGTTTCCTAATACATTCCGTGTTTTTGCGTTTCATTATATTATGATTACCTAATTGGTTGTCATTGGTTTCATTACATTAAAACAATTCTTAGTAAGTTACATACATCACACCCTCTTCTCAAAAGTTTCCCACCTATATGGTGAAGACTTTTCAACGGAACATTCCCTTACTCCTAGTTCTTTTTGATATCGACTCTGTTTAGTCGTCGAATTTTGACATATCCCTTTCTGGTTTGGTGGTAATAGAGGTTCCTACTCCTGGCAAGGATTTCATAGAGATTGCGGAGAGGTATCTGTTTTTGAATATGCGATTATAGCCATTATAGTTGTAAATGCTTACACAGCATTTCTCTTGTGTATTATGCCAACATTCCTTTGGGTTCCATCTTTTCCAAAACCAAAAGAAACCAGTCCTACAACACTTACAGCAGTAACGGCTACAGCAAACACATATTATGATAATACAAATTGTTCTGAGGGTTCCCCAGGAAGTTGCCATTAGATACCACTTCTGATCCTGCTTCAGTTCTTAGTCATTAATTGTTTGCTCAATCTCGTTAGCTTTCATGCTAGCTATTCTTAAGTCGTCCATATTAGATAGTACATTTGCCAAAGGTACTTTTAGTGGTATGTTTTCAAATTTTACTTTTCCTGCATCATCAAAGCAGCAATTAAAGTCAGTGGTTGCAGAGGGTGTGTAATCATTTGTCAAAGTTGTATTAAATGTTGATACAGCATACTCGTATAAAGTTATGTATGATGAATACCCTTTGCAGCCTGGTTTCAGGGTTAACGTACCTTCTTTCTGCAACTTCAGAGTAGCCGTCCCCTGTGGACACAATACCGTGACGGTCTCCATTTGCGGGGTGACAGACAGCCACTGGTTGCTCATGTGCAGTGGTATCCAAAACGTTTGACTTAATCTAAAGAACGTGTATTCACAATTGATGGGAGTTTTGGGTGTAACAGGGTTGCTTCACAGTCTACATCAGGAACATAAGTATAGATAGGTATGTCTTGTTTTCATACATATGACAATTCATTTGGTTGAAAGAAACCTGTTAGTTCATTTATAGTCATTTTCCCATAATGCTGTCTTAATGGGTCAGCTAACATAAGCTCTGTTGAAACCAATGTAACCGTAAGTAGATTCCTGCTGTTTTATACATACAGGATATGGCAATAATTTGTATAAGTGATATAGGGTAGGGGAAAATAGTGGAATTTCTAAAACGTACACCAAATATTGCCTGTATGAATAAACAGTCGGAGTTATAACCTTTTCAAGCTCCGGAAATGGAAGTTTGGGTAGTCCAGTCCACTTGGCAGTTTCTGTGTCCCGAGAAGATTCTTAATTCTTTCAGCAGTTATAAATTGAGGTTATAGGGATCCTTGTTCGGCGTGTACGAAAGCATCAACTAAAATCTCGAATGAGTGTTGACTCTCGTCAACTCCCCTCTGTATTAACCTAAACTGTTCGTTAATTAAGTTCACATTTCTATTTTCTTCTTCAATCTCGCTGAATTTATGTGTGCTGAAATTAAGCAATTTAGTCAGGCATTCCTTCGAAACTTTCTCATTCTGGGTTACCTTTTGTAATGTGGTATTGAGGTAATCGTTTTTATAACGGTCACCTGTTCCTTTGATAAATGCAGGAATTCCCTTTGTTCTTTCTCTAGCTCGGTAATGTGATTATTATAATTCTTTGCATCGGCTTGGTTTAAGGTTCCAAATAAGATCTTGGATATCTCGCCTACAAAATTTAAAATTCCTCGTTTCGATCTATGTCCTGAATTTTGATTATTATCGGTCAGGTATTCGGCGACCAAGTCTTTTAGATTATCAATATATTTATTTTTGGATTTCATATACTGTCCAAATGCTGTGATACCAATTTTTGTCCCGTATTTTTTGACAAAATTCAGTGACCTTCCTCTGATCAAATTTAGTCTGCATTCAAAGTTTCCTGGTTGGTTCTAAATTAATGTACTCGCAAGTGGCAACTTTTCACTTCGTGGGATAAAACTGCACAGTTCCTATCTCGTCAAAATAAATTTCTGTCCTTGATTCTACCTCTTCCACTGTCTGCCCTTGGAGCTGTCTCCTCCATATGCAGAGCGTGATTATTACAGTCCACCTACGTAGCTCCATTCTCTGAAACTGAATGAGAGAAGTATGGTTTTAGCCTATTAATATGCACTTCCTGATGCCTTCTTTTGTCTGTCTCCTGAATAATAGCATTAGGACTTGTGATTTTCTTTACTTCATATGGCCATTTTCCATATTGGGTCCAGCTTCATTCTACTCTCTACCTTTACTAAGGCTAAATCATTCTCTTTGAACAGATATTCATTACACTTCACTTTTTCCTTTTGTGCTTCTTTAAACATTATTAATCTCTCCTTGGCTATTTGCTGACAGTTTTGCATCGTTTGCTTTATATCCATTACTATGTCCTCAAAATTATAGAGTGGCTGGTGATGTCTTTGCAGGTTCCCTGGTATATTTGCAATCCTTCCGAATAATACCTCGTACGGAGTGTATTTAGTAACAGTGTTCCGTCGTGTTATATGTGAAACATGCGAATGGTAGCCATTCGTCCCAATTGTTCAGTTTCGTATCACAGAAACAACGTAAGTAATTAGTAAGCGTTTTATGTGTTCTTTCTAATGCCCCATTACTTTCTGGATGATATGCTGTCATGTGAGTTTTCTCAATTTTGAATAATTTGCAAATGCGTTTGAACACATCGCTCATGAATTTGACCCCTGATCAGTTACGATTTCTGATGGGATTGCGTAAACTAAGACAACATTTTTCACAAAGGCGTTAGCAACCTCTTTAGTTGTCTGATTTTGCAATGGTATTGCCATAAAGTACAGGGTTATTAAAAAAGAATGAACCGATTTTATTACGCAATATTTTATTAAAGGAAAGTAATACAAAACTACAGCCAAGTCACAAGTATTCTACTCACAATCAACTTTTATTTCCTGTCTTACAAGTGTTCAGTGAGGCCACCACCTGCAGCATGGGCAACATCAATGCGATAAGAGAATTCCTCCCAGGCGCGTATCAGCATATCACTCACTATGCACTGAGGCTGTCACACGAGCGCTGAAAACAGCGGACGCTGCTCTTCCGTCGAAATCCGCGGACGTGAAGCAGACTGTCACACGAGCGCTATATTCCACGTATTGCCAAGTCAGTCTCTGGCGAGGCTTCAAGCTGCGAACATGGATTTTATTGACATTAGCCTTAATGTCATTTTTATTGGTTACGTGTGGAAACATCTACAAAGAAAAAGTAAGCGCAGGCGATATTGGGTGCATCCGTTACTCAGTGACCATTTAATAACTGGACATTTTTATGTTAAGCATTCAAAACTGCAACAATATCCTGAAAGGTTTTTCAATTATTATCGCATGTCGAAATCTTCATTTGAGGAACTGTTATGCAAAATAAAACCAAGACTCCTAGGGAAGAACACAAACATGAGAATGGCAATAACACCCGAAGAAATGCTAGCTTTATCATTAAGGTAAGTGCATTTAAATAATAAAGTAAACGATATATATATAGTAACCAGCTGTATATTAGAAATTGTAAGTATGTATATTACTTAAAGCAAATAGAAGAGCATAACTGGTATCATAAACTCATTCATAGGTTATAAATGAAATATAGTATTTTCAGTGAAGAAATAGGCTATGTAAACTGTACATTTAGACTAATAACCACCATCATCACTGAAATCAACGAATGTTAATGCACTATCGTTAGAATGTGTAACACTTGGTGTTTCACATGGCGATGGAGTTGTATATTGTGATGGCTGATTAGCAAGAGATTGTGGGAAGTGTGGCTGTGATGAGGGCTGTTGAGACTGGACTGGAGGTTGATAAGGTGGAACAGCCGGTGAATACCATGGCATGGAAGGTTAAGGGATATAAAAAGGCTGGTGATCTGTGGGGGCTTGATAAGGCTGAGAAACAGGTGGCGTTGTCAACATCATTTGCAGATTAGTCATCACGTGGATTCTGAACTGAAATTTTTGTGACTCATTCAGTTTCTTTACAGTAGGTAGGATAGACTTGAAAAACGACATGTCTTCATCATCGTCATCACACCACATGGCTTTCCGAGTGTGCAACATTTCTGTTGCTGTCTTTAGGTAGTTAGAAATATTTTCTTCCATTGCTGGAACAGCCTTCCCTTTTTTTCCAAAAGTCTCTCGAGGGGCAGTTTGTGGTGTTGCGGGAGAGTAAACACTGTCTTAAGTGTAACAATTTTATTGTAGTTCTTTCGTCTTTCCCCTCACTCCACACTACATGTTTCGGCCCTAAATGGCCATCATCAGGTGTGTATTCTTACGTAGCTGTTACACTGCTTGTAAAATTTAAAATCACCAGTCTTGCTAATTGTATAAAATGTTTGTTACCTACACGCGTTAATTTTGATTTCTAATTAGCACTTTTTAAAACTTTAATTCAAGTAAAATATTTATAAAATTTCTGTTCTTTTCCTTTTTCAAAATTAAAAATTAAAATTTTCCTCAGGGTACACGCCCTATGTCTAAGTGCTGCAGCAGCCACTTCTTGTTTATCGTTGTTTAGGTATTGTTCTGTGTAGGCTCTCTCTGTGGTGTCGCTGCTTATCTTTAATACGTGTGTTCACGTATTGAAATAATCATACCTGATTCTGTTATAGGTAAGGGTCCTACAGTATCTAAATATACTTCCTCCCATGGCGTTGTCATAGTGTTTAATATATAAAGGCAGTTTGATGCCTTGACATGTTTCCTTGTTCAGTTGGCAAATTTTACATTCCCTTATATGCTAGGTTAGGGCTTGGTCTAATCCAGGCCAAGAAATGTATAGTTTGATCCTTTCTCTCTTTCTCTGAAAGCCTTGGTGGCCTCCTATTTGGCCGTTGAGCATTCTGCTATAATCCTTTCTTATCTTTCCTCGGTTAGTTCCTCCCTGTTTACATTTAACCACTGGACTGGGTAACGACTTAAATGTCTGCGTTACCGTTTCTTTCTCCGGCCCTATATTGAATTTCATAGTCGTACTCTTCTAAGAGCAATTTTCATCATTAAACCTGAGCTCGGATCTTTTACATTGCCCGTTAAGCCTTTATGGTCTGTAATTATTTGAAACCTTTGACCTAATAGATATATGGCCTAAAATGCTTGCATGCCCAGACAATGGCTAGCAATTCCTTTTCTACTGTTGAATAATTTAGTTCAGCTTGGTTCAGTGTCCTACTGGCGTCACAATTGGTTTGTCTTGTCCTAATTTACTCTGGCTAAGGATAGCACCTGCCGGTCACGGTAGCCGAGCGGTCTAAGGCAGCGTTGGCCAACCTAATACATCTCGAGGGCCAAATTTAGTTTATAGAACACCATCAGGGGCCAGATACGGTGTTTCTTTCAGAAGAGTGGTCGGGGAGTATTGCCCCCCAAACTGAATCAGTCACAACCCGTATAAAAAGTGCATTTAAACCTATGTATTTAAATTTTACGTTGCACCAATAATATTAAGCCGATATTGAAAATTTCACCAATCGATTTTATTGCCTTCTATCACTTCTACCCCCAGAGCATTTTTTCTTAAAGAAACACTGGCCAGATCATGTCTTATGTTTAGTNTTCTGGCGTTACTATTTGTCCTAAATAATTGAGTTCTTCCTTCAAGAATTCACATTTATCCGGTTCTATTTTGAGTTTCTGCTCTCAATTTTTAGAATACTTTCTTCAACTTCGAATTATGCTCTCTCAGTGTTTCCCCAATTATCAATATGTCGTCCATATAGACTAAACATCTGGTTCCTATTAATTCAGATAAAACATCGTTCATTGTTCTTTGAAAGAGCTGGGGACTGACTTTAATCCGAATGGCATCCTTTTAAATTCAAATTGACCATTGCCCGTGCTAAATGCCGTTTTGTGCCTGTCTTGTTATTGGGATTTGCAGATATCCACTCGCACAATCCAGTGTGATGAAGTATCTAGCCCTTCCTAATTTGTCTAAAATATTTTGAATATTGGGTAAGGGGTAACTATCTCCCACTGTAATTTCATTTAGCTTTCTAAAATCGATGCAAATCCTCCATTTTCTTTTACCGGATGCATCAATTTTCTTTGGCACTACTAACAATGGAAAGTTCCACCCACTGTTGCTGGGTGTTGTAATGTCTTCTAATATCTGATTCACCTGCCTTTGAATTTCTTGTTGCGCTACTAGCAACCTGTAATTTCTTAATGTAATAGCCCTGCCCCTCAGGATGATGGAGGTTGGTGTTGTGTGTTCTGCCGCTGCCTTCGCGGTTAACGGATCTGGTAATTTAAAGATGTCCATATATTCTTCGCAAATTTTTTTTTTTCACTCGCCCAATCTATAATGTGGTCTAACCTTAGGTTTTCGCTCAGAGGTTGTAGTCTTTTTGATTTGCATGTCTGATTTGCATGTTCTCGCCTGCTCATCATTGTTGGTGGTTTCTCTAATTTTTGATCTGCCATCATGCATATCCGTTAAATTAATCATTAAACAGGGAACTCAAAGTTTTCACAACTCACTAGGATTGCCGCAAACATTAGCCCTGGTTGGGTAACCTGGTGCTCAATAAAGCGAATTCCTTTCTCTGACGTCTTATACTCCACGACTTGCTCACTGTATGGCGGTATTATAACCGACGCTTTCTTCTGAAACCCATAGCCCTCATTAGCCAGCTAATCTTGCCCAAGAATTATAGTATCTAAGTTTCTCGGCAAAATGTCAGCAACATAGCACCTCATTAGTCAGCCAATCTTGCCCAAGAATTATAGTATCTAAGTTTCTCGGCAAACTGTCAGCAACATAGCATTTCTGTTCTGAAGGTTCTAATGCAATTTCCGAATTTTAACCTTGACCCTTTATCACTGTTTTCCAGTGATCCCATACACCTTATGATTCTTGTCTTTTTCCTTGCTGCATTTTATTAAAGACGATTCTTGAATGAAATTTGCGACCGCGAATCTATCAGAGCTATCCCAAGCCCTTCCTTTAACTGCGGACAGACTACATATATCTCGTAGTGCACCAAGGAATCCTCTGATTCCTTCGAATCGTTTCCTACGATTCCTACATGATCACATCTTGTGATCCGTGGTGAACCCTCTTGGATTCCCACCACCTAGCGAACACTCTTGGTCACCCAGTGACCCATCGTTGAGCCCCCTGGTGTCTATAAACTCTGGTGGGTTCTCTTCGTCATCCCTGTGACCCGTCTTTGAACCCCCAATCTCTGTGACTCCTGGTAACTTATCTTCATCAGTTATGTGTCCTGTCTTTGAAACTCCCAGTGTCAATGGTGCCGTCGGATCCCGAAAATCAAAGGCGTCCCCCTGAGTTTTCCCTTTAATACACTCCTGCTCTTTATATTCATTGTTATGCATAGCCTTACCCTCACTTTCTCTGCAACCTATCGGGCGGGTTATTCTCGGTTACTCAGAATACCCTACTGCCCATTTCCCTGTAGGCCCCTTGCTCGACAGTACTTCCTCTCATGCCCTACTCTGTGGCATTTCTCACATGTAGGCTTACTCCTACAATTTCTCGATATGTGGCCAGTACGTTGGCACTTAAAACACTTAACAGAGGTTACCACATTGACCTCTCCCTTTACGTGGGGTCTCTAATCTCTTCAGATTTCCTGCATTTCCCAGATAACCTGCATTCGGCCATGTTAAATTTCCCATATTTCCCTTAAATTTCATAGACTTTACCTCGCTTGCTTCTTGCAAGGCCGTCTCCACTAACTGTGCTAGCGACTCGTCCTCTTGCCTTAACAATATATTTAATTCTATCCTTTAATCCTGCTACGAATGTACCGTTCATGGATTCCGAGACAGTATGACACCTCCTTTTACTGCGTTTGGATTCAGTTTTTCAATTCTGCTTTTGGCCTCATGAGGTCTAACCCCATGTTATCAATTCTTCACCCCCTCTGGGCTACTGTCTCGCCATTTCCTTGCTTGGCTGTAAACAGTAAGCTCGCGTAGTATTCGAGTGTTCTCTTAATTGCATAATTCTCTTCTAGGATAGCTTTAACCTGCGCCCATGTATTTCTCTCAAATCTATCCTTTGCTTCCCAGTGATTTTTGATTCATTGAACTTTAACAAGAGGGGGTGCTTAGTGGGGTGTACAACTTTTCTAGCGGATTCCGCTCCCACACAAAATTCAAGTAGTTTCTGATTTCCCTCAAAGTTTCTAGGGCTTAATTTAACAGCTTGAACCACAGAAAATCATTTTCGTCTTTCGACCCCCCTTGATTCTTCAATTTCATAAGGTTAGTCCAATTCCATTATGATTATTATGCCGTGGTGACAGGGCGTGGTGGTACCCCTCCTTGCCACCACATCTTACGCTGCAAGGGGTTAACACAATCCTCGATTACCCTCAGCTAGGATTCTCCTGGTTCTGGACTTCCTTCGTTACATACAGCTGCCACCATCTATATTATATTTTAAGAGCGGTGAAGAAAATACTAAGGGCCAGTAGCGCGGTGGTCGAGCATTCTCTGTTGGCTGGCCCTTTCATCACTGCCACCTCTTATTATTGGCGTAGAGCGAACGTGCCGGTTCTGACCCGCCCCTACCTATCGACTGTCACACCATATATTATCCTTTACGACGGGTGGATAGGATATCTCACCGCTGTCGCTAATTTTGTCTTAGTGACGGGGGTGGGTGGAGGTAGTCCGCCACTGTTACCACTTATTACGTCTTAAGGGGGCGTTTATATAAAGGCTACTAAGCTACTAAGTGACCCTACTATCTCTGTCCATTTCTAGTCCCTCACCCTTAACTGTCGTTGCGTTCGGCGGCTGTTGCCTGCCTGGGTCAGTTCTGCCTTCGTTTGGTAGGATCCTCGGGATTGGTCGTGGACGGGTAGGTTCCGGGAAGTAAATCACAATCCCGGTACATCCTACTCTAATCACCCTGTGTATTTACAATCCTATTTACAGTATTAACAAGGCCGACTTTCAGTCGGAATTATATAGTTACTTTACTTTCATGCTATGCTTCCTCATGTTCTCCCCTTCGGGGTGTAGGGCTTGAGCCTCTCTCTGTCTCTCGGTTTCGACTAATGAGGATATGCAAGTATTCATCGTTCGACGTGAACCTCTTTCCCTACTACTCATTACACACTACTATACTATCCAATCGTAAAGTTTTACCCTTAAAAGAATCTGCCCAGTAATCATAATACACTATAACGACAGCCATGTTTACCACACTAACCCTTGCCTGTTACTTGTTACATGATCTCTATTATTCTCCCCTAAGGGCTCGCTGGCGCCCTGGAGTTTGCTTTCAACATTTTACCACAACTATTTTATCAACAGTAATGTTTAACAGCATGGCTTATGAGTAAAGAGACTTACTTGCGATAAGAGACGCAGGCTACATTCCACCACTCGTAAGACCCATCTCGAATAGAGCCTCCGGCTCCAGCCTATACTCCAGTGGCCCAGTTAGCGGAGCTTCTTACTTATGCGATTACGCATAAATGCTGATCATCAACATTCTTAACCTAGATTGTCTGCCCAGGTGTTGACATACTAATGTGATTGCTGTAAAACGTTTGTCGCAACTCGAAACATTTAGGCAATGGTTTCACTTTTCATTCTCAAAAGTTTCCTCCGTAACAATGGTTGATGGGTAAGCAAGAAAAACTAGGTTTTCTTGGTTGCAACAGGAGAGTTCACTTTACTGAATCTAAAAGACCTGTACGGTGGAAGCACAGAGAACAATTTAAGACTGATGGGAAGCAGAGCTTCGCCCTATACGACATCAGATGATCTGCATGCGTGTACTTACTCACGTCCCTTCTTATAGGACCAAACTGGGCGTTTACTGAGAAGAATGCGCTCGCGTTTCCCTTCCACGGTGCATTAGGGTTAGCGGTGCATCAAGGCGACAATAAACAGAGCTCTCAGAGCATTAGCTGGAACATGAGACAGAGCTTTTGGTTTGTATCTCAACCCCAGATTAATCCTATAGTACCTTTAAAGTACAAAATACATGTCAAACTGTCATACATAAATACACGTAGTGTGGCTTCCTTGTTGGAAGACCCGGATGTAGGGTCCTGACAGATTCATGGTAATGGACCAGAGATATTTGGGTTACTTAAACTCTTAGCTAATAGCTTCTTCAAAGCGCCACTTGTTCTGGTCTGATATACTGTTTACATATGGTTTCCTCCAACTCTTGGTCCTAGGTACACATTTAGTATTACAATAGTTCTCTTTCTCTGGACACAGTTTGTGCAGGTAGCCACCTCCGCATCACATGCAACGCGGAGGTTGTTTACAATTGGCTCAGACGTGGCCAAACTGTTGGCAGTTGTGACACTGCGTAAGGCCACCCTGTGTTCAGTATGCCTCAACCCAGATGGAAATGTGGCAAAGGCTTTGTAGATGGATAATTTCTTGAGATTTTGCTGTCCGGGGTAGGGTGATAAGGAAGAGTGGAACATTTCTTGTTATCCTTCTGAAGGCGACCCTCGGAAGGTTGTCATCTGTTTGACGCTAACCACATCAAATCCCAGGGTCACCAGTCCATCAGAAATATCCTCCGCAGGGGTATTGTGATGGAGGTGGCGGATTACATCCTTTATGGGACTTTGGAATGAATGTATAGTAGGAAAGTTTATTGTTGGATAGATGAGACTTGACAGCGTCGAAATCCGCCATGCTTTTAATGATGACTCTGGTCCCGTTTTTGGTATTACGGAACTCAAGGTCGCCTTTGACCACATTTTCCAGTTGTCTTTGAAACTGAATAAGGTTGATTGTGGACGTTAGTATTGTATTATCGTGGAGGCCTGCCAGCTTTACTTGGGGCTTCCTCCTCTAGTGCAGTGGCTTGAGCAACAGAAGTGTCTGTGTCCATTGTCGCCCTGAGGGGTGCGAAGTAGTTGCGGGTGATAACCTCTGTTTTGGGGTTGCTTTCGACGGCTGCCGTTGCCTTCCTTGAAGTCGGGGCAACTCGGCGGTGCTTGTCGTTTCCACCTTCGGAATTCTTTGCAGCCTTCCTCTCGGGCTGAATCTTTAGTACCTGATGAGCTGGTCTTCATCACGGACTTTAGCTGGTTCAGCGTAACTGTCTATGTTCCAGAGAGTGCACTGAACAGTGTCTTGACCGAGAGGGCCTTGCAATAGTTAATCCTGTTGTCGGCGGCGCTTACTATTGCCGCCCATTCGGCACTCTCTCGAACCGCGGCAGGTGTGAAGCCGGCCACGTCCTCAATGTCGCACAGGATGTCGAATAAGCGCCTCTGCTGCGTATCAGCATTGGGGTACTGTTTATCAGTTTCCTTATAATCGACCTGTAGAGAGGCAGGTTTTTCGTTCCAGATTGCCTGGTACCCCGGCACAGGGACGCCAGCCATCTCTGGCTCGACACTCACAGATCCCACAGCCCAGCCGAATGTGGATCACAGGTACAAGTCACTAAGACTCGAACTTACTGCCAGTTAACCCACACTGAATCCAGAAGCAATTCTGCCTGAAACACGCTCTCCGAAATCATTCAGTAGCTCAGTAACGCACATGGACTCAAACACATTCTCCCCCCCTCCAGTTAGTTTGCGTGGAATATATACGCTTCCACATTGAAGCTCCCCTGAAATGACGAAGCGTGCGTCCTCACCTTTCCTTTGTCTACTCATTACATTTCTGTGACATTTGAGCGTTGGAAACGCGCGGGTGAGCAAGACCCTTCGGGATCTTGCATGCCTGAAATCAAGTAGACAATACAAACTTGTATGGTGATATCAAACAGTTTACTAGATCAAGACATTACGAAAGAATACAGATCGGGAATCAAACCCCTAACTCCACGGGAGCGGTACGCTCTCCGACGTAACTTATTTTAAGTGTAACGTGTTTCGTTACTGAAGACGCCATAGAGATGGTTAATTTTTTATTTAACAATCTACAAGTAACGGCTACAATTGCAGTTGCGGGGTTTCACGATTTATAACCCTATGCGCAAATCAGTTCACTCTGTCTTCAGTAGTCTACACGTTTACAGTAGGGGAGCTATGTATCACCGTATCACAATCTCCCAATTACACACGTCCGGTTCTTCTTTCCGCGACGGCTGCTATACTCCAACTGTAGTCGGCTGACTGGAGAACTGTGGATAACACACTCGCTCGACTACTACTGAACTCGGCGACTGCTGCTACATGTCAACTCGACTCGGCGACTGTTACGTTACAACTCGGAACTGTCTTCGGCGATGGCCACGTTACAACTGACTCGCAGCCGCTGTGCAGTTCCCTTATATTGCCGCAGTGCTTGCCTGTTGCCTAATGAGTGCCACGTCATCCTGTTACATCACCGCTGTTGACTCGCGTTGCATAGCTACCAGGTTGCGGGGGTTCGGCTAACTTCGGCTCCGCTCGTGACGTCACCGCGGGGAGAGTGGCGGGGTGATGACTCGCCTATTACTCGAGCGCTACGTTACCGCCACGTGCCGCTGGGGAGGTAGGGGTCCTTCGTTGCGCAACATGTCACACTGCTCCCTCCTTAAGGCTGTTCGTGCCGAATAGCCTAACGATGCATCCCCGTTCCTTTGTTTCGGAGGCTGTTCTTGCAGCATCTGTTCTGTTGTTTCGGCTACTCTTCTTGCAGCGACTATTCTTCGTCTGTTACATCCGCTCCCCTCTTAAGACAAAGCCGTCTCGAGCGTTTTCCTTTCAGCTCGCCAGAAGATCACATTCATCCATCGCTTTCTCCCTTGGCACATTCACTCTCACTGGGGAGTCCGGTTCCTCTATTTTACCGGCTCCTCTTCTGTACCCTGCTTCTTTTTCGTTTTGGAGGGGGTCGACCCCTCCACAGTGTCCAGTCCTTGACGTGTCGTAGGCCGACAGAAGATCCAACCATTCCCTTCACGATCTTCACGCTGACAATCTCGTAGATGGTCTTCTTACAAATTCTCCCTTCTTGGTGCGATCGCTGTCCTGATCTACACCCTCCGATGACGCCCTTGACCTTTTCCGTCTGACATCCGAAGGTTGCCTGGGGACTTTCCTTCTTGAAGATATTTCTCCAACCTCGTGCCACTGTCGCGCGACGGGATGTCTTCCTGCAGGTGGCAGCCAGCTTCTTCCGGGATTCATGATCTCCTTGGGTCCAGGATTTTCTGACGATGTTCCTCCGACGCCATGCCACTGTTGCATGTCGGGACACCTTCCTGCGAACGACGGCCAATTTGTTCTGGGGTCCGCAATTTTCCCGTGTCGATATTTTCTTATTTCGTCGATTTCGGTCCCTACGCCTTTTCTTCGGTTCTCCGACCGGCATTACTTCGGCGTCTTTTACGGGTACCTCTCGTAGATCTGCCGCCTCAGGTTTCCTGTTCACTGAGGCCGGATCTTCTTGACATGCCTCCATTACTAGGCAGGCCATCGTCTCTCTGACCGGTATTACAATAGGGACCTCTTCTTCTTGTGCCGCCCTTGCTTCAATGGCTCCCGTTCTTGCTTGGGTAGCTTCTCTTTCTGCGGCCATTTCTTCTCGCCATGCTTGTCTGTCAGCCTCCCATCTTGCCATGAAATCCTTATGGTCGGCTTCCGCCTTAGCTTGGTGGTCCATTCTGTTTTCCATCCGCACTCGGTCTGCATCTGATTTCGCCAGCATTTCGATTATTGAAAACCTTGCTCCTCCATTTTGTAGCAGTAAAATACTCGATGCAGAATAATTCTATTATTACTCACGGTCACGTGTGGAAGTCCAAATCCCACTTCTGACACCAGTGTATCATACTCAGATCTCCTAAAAAATCATCTTCGGCCTGTAAGCAAATCAAAGCGGAGTGGATTGCTGTCCTTTTGCAATATGACAATGCAAGGACCCATACTGCCCGTACAACAGTCGTGACAATCAATGACCTGAATTTTGAGTGTCTTCCTCATCCGGCATACTCACCAGACCTTGCCCCAAGTGATTTCCATATGTTTGGACCACTCAAAGAAGCAATGGGAGGAAAGATGTTCCATTCTGATGAAGAGGTACGCCACGCGGTGCATGAGTGGTTGCGTGGACTACCAAAGAATTTGTTTGTAAAGGAATTCATGCACTTTGTAAGCGCTGGAGGACTTGCATTGAGCGTGGGGGAGATTATGTTGAAAAGTGATACAGCTTTGTACCACTTGTGCACAATAAATAATACTCAAAAAATATTTAAGGTTTTCATTTGACTCGCCTACATACATTTATTGTATACAGCCAATGAAAACTGATATAATCAGATTAATTGGCACACTCAAAAACATCCCCACTGTTGCATAATTAAGAAAATTTTCTGCTCTCTTGGCCAGTGCTCTGTTTTTTCTGTCGTAGAAAGTTACTGTTATGACTGCCCAGCCACAAAGAACCTGCAGAATTATGCTTGCTGCTATCAGGGCGATACAAGTATTATCAACGGCGTCATATTTATCCCTTTGAATGATCGCTACTAATTGGGTCAAGTTCGCGACAATCAGTGATGTGTCCATCGCTGCTTTTGCATATTCCCTTAGCTTGACTACTGACAATAAGTCAGGTGGCTCCACTTTCATGCGTTATTCCTGAACAGCAACCCCTCCTTGACTTGTCTCCATTTAACTTGGTCTTTTTTATACTCTGAGAAAATCACCAATTATTAACAGTCCTCCACTGACGTCCACTAACCAAGCCAAGTAGCAAACAGTTTAGTAGTATGTACTTTCATATTCTCAAACCTTAAAGCGTCAGCCCCTATATACCATAGCCTTTGGGCGTGGCTGAATCATGGTTCAGCTCTGTTATTTTATATGGTCAGATTGGTCTCTGTAGGCCTTAGCTATTTCTCAGAATTATAACGTCATTCTTAAGGGCCCTACACATGCTCCGGTAGACCTGTCAGGTGCGCCTGCGCAGGTCGACCCGAAAACCCCAGTTCGCCCACCCGCTCAGGTACACCTTTCCGATATTACTTCAGTTGTGTGTTTGCCCACACGTTTTTCCCAGAAACAACTCTACTATACCTGCCTGTAAGTACGCGAGCTCCATTCGGACACAAACCCACACATTTTTCTCAGATACAACCCCACTATGCCTGTCTGTAAGGGTGCGAGCTCCATCCAAACAGAAGCCCACACTTTTTCCCCAGAAACAACCCCACTTCGCCTTCCTGTATGGGCGCGAGCTGTAATTTCTTCTTGCTGGGTAAGGTGCGTAAGGGACCCACTAATTGAAGACAATTTCTATGCTCAACAAGTTTTATTAAAACAAGTGAAAGATGTAGATAATATATACATATATATACATACGTACAATGTGTATGCAGTACAGATTTTCAAAGAAGTCTCCTGCTGTTTTCAGTGTTGCTGATATATATTGAACTTTAAGAAGAGTGTCAAAGAAGGGGGAGAGCCATGAGTTCAATTGTGTACGTGCGGTATCACGCACGAACCAAAAAACTAGACACACTGCTCAGCTTGGGGGAACATGTTGTCGAAGTTTTAAAAGGTCAGGAGTTGATAACATGTCTACTAAGACTGACGGTTTCAACTCTCATAAAGCACCCTCTTGGCTAACACAAAAATTACACATCAAGATATTATACAGTATGAACAAAAGCCTAATTACTATAAGGTTTACATTTTACAATATTACACTCCCCTTCTTCTTAAAAGTTTGGTTATATTGAACCAGATTTTTCTTCTCTTTATCGGAAATTTCTTTCTTTTGGACATAAGGGACGACGAAGGGATGCTGCAGGAGGTTGTAATCCTGTTTCTTCATTACCATCTTCTATCATTTGGGTCAAAGTATTGGGTTCACGAGCGGAGTATGAGGGTGATGGAGGCGGAGAGTTGTGTGTTTGTTTTGCCATAGCAAATGCTCGGCTGCTTACCTTGCACATTTGTTATGTTAATACGCAGGCGTTCACTAGTTTCTTTCCAACAAGTTTTTGGGGTCAATTTGTCCCAAATCTTAAACCAACATGTTCGACAACTTTTACAACTGCAACAACATGAGAATACGATAAATACAATAAAACTCGCAATTGCACTCCAGGAAGTGACATGAATATACATTGTACCATTGCGAATAATCTTTCGTTTTCTGTTCCTTAATAATCTGTTCCACCTCATTTACCTTGTGACTGGCCAGTCTGAGATCATCTGCAGTTGCGAGTATATTACTTAAAGGTACTGACAAAGGTATTTCTTCAAACTCTTTCGCTTTTTCGAAGGTTAGGCAACATTTTAAGTCGGGGGGGAATGGTAGGTACAAAATCTTGGGAAACATTTACAACATATGTACTGATAGCATACAAGGTCACATAAGTGGTATAAGCTTTATATTGTTGTAATATCAGTTTACCTTTTTGTTTTAGTTCTACCTGATTTGTGATATTACAAATAACAGAAAGTTTCTCAGGTTTCGGGGTTACAAAGGGCCATTGATTACTGAAGGATAAGGGTATCCAATAGGTCTTCGTTAGTCTTAACACTCTAACTTCACGAGTAGGAGGAATATTTTGCGATGAGGGATGAAGTAGAGTGGATTCACAATCATTCACAGGTATATACGACAGTATTGGTATATCTTCTTTACAAACTTTCTGTATAGGATTTGGGTGAAAACATCTAGTTAATTCATTAGTGGATAGTTTACCATACTGTCTTTTCAGGGAATCCATATATATAATCTTTCGAGGAATATAAAGAAAAGAAATTATCTTGAAGAGAGTCGTCTTCTGGGTTTAGGCACCGTGTATTCTTCGTGTTGGCCGACGTTCCGGAGGAACGTAGCGCCTCCATCTTCAGAGCAGTTGAATGGCTTGGAATGCGGAGAGCAGTAGCTGTGCTACTGTTAGATCAGTTTTCTGTTGTTATAACTTCTACTGGTTCGTACTTTAAGCACTCACAACAAAGGAAGAGACTAATTCCGACAAGCCAAAGGCGAATTGTTTTCATTTTGTCTTTCCTGTGAACAAAATGGTTTTACTAAATTTACATGTATGGATCGTTTCTTTCTCTTTCCTATTTGCTGTATCAATAGATTGGGTAACTGCACTTCTTTAACCTCATACTATCCTTCCCATAGCGCACCTAACTTATGTCTCCTACGCTTATTTTGCACTAGCACTAGGTCATTAACTTGGAATGATACTACATTCTTTTCATGAACTCTCTCCTGCTGTTTTTCCTTAAATTTCTGTAAATTCTATTGAGCTATGTGATGACTTTCTCGCATCCTGTTTTATCACATGTATTAAATCGTCATAATTATACAAAGTGCCCTTCTCACTAAGTTCACCAGGAAGATTACACTTTCTTCCAAACAATATTTCATAGGGAGAATATTTTGTTACTAAGTGTGGGGTAGTATTAAAGCAAAAGGTAACCATTGATGCCACAACATAGGTTGTTTTTCAACATAACTTCTTATATAGGTTATCAACGTCCTATGCGTTCTTTCTAATACACCATTACTCTGAGGATGATCGATGCTAGTATGTAATTTCTCAATCTGGAAAAGTTGGCAAAGGCGCTTGAAAATATCTGACATGAAGTTACTACCCTGATCAGTCACTGTACTTTGAGGTAACCCAAAAATTAACAAAACATTCTCGAGAAACTTTTCACCAACCTCTTCGGCAGTTTGATGCCTTAAAGGCACGGCAATTAAATACTTAAATTATCCTGACAAGTTAGGATATATTTATGACCTTCATATGCAGGTAGAGGACCTACTATATCTAAGTAGATCTTTTTCCAAGGTTCCGGTTGAGTATCAGTTATCCTTAATTTCAGTCTTAAATCCTTACCTTGTTTTACCCTTTGGCACACTTCGCAATTTCGGATGAACTGTATAACATCTTCCTGCATGTTTGGGCATGTAATATGCAGTTTAATTCTTTCTAGTGTTCGTGAAATCCCTTGATGTCCTCCCACTAAATCAGAATGCATTTCTTTCAGAATTCTCAGTTTACGTTCTTTTGTTAATTCTGTTTGTACAAGAGTACAGACCGGATATCTGCTTAAACTTTCTGCATTGGTATTTTGTTAACGTGGTTTATACTTGATTTCAAACTCCTATTTCTCAAGTTGTAAACGCCATCGTAAGAGCCTCGAACTTGGGTCTTTTACATTAAATATCCACATTAATCGTTTATGATCAGCCCAAATTCGAAACGGTTTTCCTAAGAGGTACGGTCTAAAATGTTTACATGCCCAGACTATAGCTAAACATTCTTTTTCAACAGTGCTATAATTTAATTGTGCTCCATTCAAAGTCCTACTTGCATAGGCAATCGGTCGATCCTTTCCTGGGTTCCCTCGGCTTAAAACTGCACCTAATGCATAGCCACTAGCATCAGTGGTTAAAACAAAAGGTTGGCTGAAATCAGGATATTGCAAAATAGGAAACTCAATTAACTTTTCTTTTAAGATCTCAAAACTTTCTTGTTCGAAATCTTTCCATTGCCATTATTTTCCCTTCAACATATCTGTAAGAGGCTTTGCCAAACAACTGAAACGTTCAACAAATTTTCTGTAATAACCTACTAATCCTAAGAAAGCTTTTGCTTTTTCCTTTTCATGGACCGGAAATTGAACCACAGCCTCAATTTTATTTTGGTCTGGCTTCACTCCTTCTGCAGTGATAACATGTCCAAGATATGCTAATTCTGATTTTAAAAACTCACTTATCGGGCTCTATTTCAATATGGTACTTCCTGAATTGGTCAGAAACTTCTTTGTTTTCAATGATGTTCCTCTCGGGTCCTACCCGCGACCAAAACGTCATCTATATACACAAAACATCTTTCTCCTATAGATTCCCTTAGAATAGAATTCATCATTCTCTGGAATGTAGCCGGTGCTGCTTTTAGTACGAATGGAATCCGAACATAATCAAAATGTCCAGTGTGTGTGCTAAAAGCAGTTTTGCACCTGTCTTCAGGTGTGATTAAGCTCTGATGAAAACCTGATGCACAGTCTAATGCAGAAAAATATTTTGATTTTCCTATGTTATCGAGAATCTCTTGATGTTAGGAAGTGGGAAACTATCTCCTATAGTAATATCATTCAATTTACGAAAATCAACATAAATGCGCCATTTCTTTTTACCAGACGCGTCTAGTTTTTTGGGTAATACGATAAGAGGAAAATTCCATACACTCTTACTCGGAACTACAATACCGTCTTCTAACATTTCTTTGACTTGTGTATTTACTTCCCCTTTGTGTGTTTCTGCTAATCTATAATTTTTAATGTGATGGCTTGACCTTTTGGGAAGTGAGGAGTGGGGATATGATGAATAGCAGCGGTGGTTGCTGTTAGCTTATCACCGTGTAATTTAAAAATTTCAACATATTCCTCGTAAAGTTCTCTAATACTTTCTTCGCCTTCCTTTATACAGGGTGTTTCGCGAAGTTTTACCCCCACTTTGGGAGGGCATTCCTGAGGTAATTTGGAACAAAAAATGTTAATATACTAATGGTATCCGACTCATAATTAAGGAGGTACAGTAATTTCAAAACTGGCGAAAAATCTTGTTTTCTTCGATTTTCAGTCAGAATAAATTAGAAATACAATACAAACACTTTTTAAATCGTTATTGTGTTAGGAAAGAAGCATTCTAAAACTATTTTTTTTTCAGTACCTTAATTTTGCTTTGTGCAACATTTTTCATCGATTTTATGTTACAAAATTACACTTTTTTCAGCATCCCATTCTGTAAACATACCAATGGTTGCATATCACACCCTTCTATCAATCTGTTTCCTTTAAACTGTAGTGCTTTAGACGACGACTGGATTTACATAAGATTTTCAAAATTTTCTCCCTGCACGTTAAGACAACTTTCGCAAGCGTATGAACCGTGCTCGTAGCGTTTCGCAGTTCCACAAGTTTTCTCCCTTTTGTCATCGTCATGTCCAGTATACGTTCAACGCTTCACGTGTTTGTACCTTTACCTGATACACAATGACCTTCATACAGCCCAAATGCAATAAAATGATTAGCTGATCATACTTTAACTGTCCTCCCTTGAGGCTTCTTGCCCACAAGTTGGTTGCCAGCTTTTCTTACCGTCCGTCTTGTTCGCCTTACGTTTGGCGTCACTTTGACTGCCCTACCTCGTGCTGCCGCTGTTGAATTTGTTGGGGCGTGGCTGGTTCCGGCTTGACCAGGCTCCACCGCTTCATCCTTCTGTTGCTAATTACGGGGGTTGGAATTTCAGGATAGGACCTGATGTTATGGGCGCCAGCAAACAGCTAGGTGCGGTTTGCGATTCATTATAAAGGAGGGATGGCGTGAGTGGTTGGAAGCTGGCGATGGGTTTGACTAGTTTCTGGCGATGAGTCTCTCCTCAGGTCGGCTACGGGTCAGGCTCGGACCAGTGAGGGTGAAGCACTTCTAACCAACACAATGCACTGTACCACTAGAACACTTTATTGTTTTCTTACAGTTACTCGGCGGTATAAATCCACACAATCAGGCCTAGTTTCGGCTTCCAAGCAGCCGGTGTTGCACTTGCTCAAATTACACGATAAGGTCGACTTAAACCTTCCTCTTACGGATTAAGGTAGATCTCTTTTAAGTTATGGCCAAATTTTGCACTTCTAAGAATTATTTAACTTAACAAGAAAGTATAATCGCGGGGTTTGCCTCCGCCAAGTTCGAAAGTTTGTAGCAGACTCAAATCTTAAACTGAACTCTCTGCCGAGCCAGAGATACAACTGCGTTGTATCCACCTATTCTCTCCTGCTAATTTCTCTGATAGGCTGATTCAAATAAGAGGAGTTGGCTTAATTTTGGTTCCGGCCAATGACCGATTGTTTTAGAGGGAGTTTCGGCCTAAAATACCCAACGGCGAAATTGACAGCGATGCAACTTATGAGGGGTCACTAATGATCTCCTGACACTCCCACTTTTGACTTACTGCTGGTAGGGACTGTCACTTCTCGAATTCTCAAAGTGGCTTGCCGCTGTTAGTCAACTTCTCAATTTCTAAAGAAACTCAGTGGGGTTCCTTGAAGTATCATTTCTGCCCTTTCGTAAACAACACCAGATGCTTGGACGCAAGGACTAGCAGATGTCCTTGTCCGCGCAAGTTCGGTCTATCTGCTCATTGCCTACTGCTTGTTCCGACTGTGTGTTAAACCTATGTTTCTTCATAATTCTTATTGTCTACTTGATAAGCTACTGAAATAAAAAGAGGGGGGAAGGATTTCAATTGTGCGGTTACAATACAGAACACCAGACATTGACACTGAATCCGTGTTGAAAATTCGATTCTATCTTGGCACTGGGATTATTGTCTGCCCAAACATGTAAGTTGTGACTGTCGTTGACCCGTCACGTGTGAATTGTGCCTCATCACAGAACATTATTAAGCGGTACAACTGCCGATTTCCAATTAACCAGTTGCAGAACAGCAGACGAAGAGCACGGTTTCCTGGTTGTAGGTGTTGTACTTGTTGTAAATGATAAGGATGCAGCCCGTTCTAATGAAGAGTCCTCCACGCCATGGACTGAGAAACAGTAAACCCCCGAGCTAGACGTCTTGTACTGGCACGAGGAATGCACTCTACAGCATCGAGAATGGTTTCTTCTTCGCACAATTCATGTTGAGGATTTCGTTCGGATTGTATACGAACGCTGGAGAGAGAACCAGTTTGTCTTAATGTGCTGAATGTACTGCTAATGGATTTAGGATTCGAAATCCCGCGAATATGATAATGCCGGTGATATTCGGCAGCAGCGGCTCTCGCATTTCCATCACATACACCCAAAACAAACACCATATCGGCGTATTCCTCAGTGGAAAATGTGTTCGGCATCTTAACTTCACATAATCACCAACCCAACGTCCTCTTCACTACTGGATCGCTTTGCCTAGGATCGCGCAACATTCCAGCCGGTCAGCTTATCTGCTGACAGCTGACTGGAACGCAAGGTCGCCCAGGGCGGAAGCATAGCGCTGCATTCACATTGATGTGTTTCGAAAATCTATTGTAACTCCGTAACTATTGAAAGACGATCAAAAGTTTATAAGGAAATTTTGCAGGAAGTAACCCCAGGAATATGTACCACAAGCCGGAGTAAAACTTCTTGAATCAACCTGTATGTGACAACCTTAATTTTTTGTTCAACCCGTCCGAACGTTGTGAAAAAAGCTGTTCCTTGCTTAGCCTTTCAAACTTACATGGGGGTTATAATTAATTTCGGTAGGGGTAAGGTCATAATGGGTACGGCTGTTAAGTTTACTATTAAACAGGAAACAAATTCACCATTGCATTCGCCTAAGGAAGTACCACAATAAACTCCAGGTAACAATTCTTGTTTCTCTATTAATCGGACACCTTTTTATCTTGATGGAATTTTCACAATACCCTCGCTAAAGGAGGTAAAGCAGGATTACGAGTCATCACTTAACCATTTTCAATTAACCATTTATGTCCAAAAATGACATCAACATTACGTGGCAGCTTCCTGTTATTCCTTGCATTGTCACGGAGGTTTGACAATATTTTCCTTTGGGAGTCTTTTTAAACTTTCCCTTCTTACTAAGGAAATCTGCGCGCCTGTATCTATTATGGCTAGTCTTCCACTGAAAGCGGATTCCTGCGAACTGCGATTCGGACGAATCTGTGCGGAAGTCTGTTCGCAGGAAACCTTGCGAACACTAGCGTTCTTTGTCTGTGTACTCGGCCCAATCAGCATTCGTCCATGCCTGTGAGATCATGGCGCTCCATGAAGATTTGTGTGATCTTTATGCACTGGAAACGCCTCTGTTATTAGCGAGACGAAGAGCTCAGAAAAGGAGACAGCAGTGGGTAAACGATGTTTTATCGAAAAGACAAATGTTTGGTGAATTTTCTCATATGTGTAAAGATTTAGAAAAAGACGAGTCACAGTATTTTGGTTATTTCTGCATGAAATGTGATACATTTCAATACCTGAGAAGAAAGCAGTCTTCTGGGATTTGGCACCGTGTATATGTGGTGTTAACCATATCCCGGTGGGGGTTTTTTAAGAGAACAGATGAGAGGTTTCCAAGACTTGCTGAGACAAAACCCCCCCTCTCTGTTCATATTTCCTGGATGCAGTTCAATCTCAATAGCCTCCCCAATAATGCGATCCATATAGCGGGTCTTGGTGGCGAGGATGGAGGTATTCTGAAGCTGAATTCGGTGTCCCAGATTGATGCTGTGTTCAGCTACGGCCGACTTGTCCGGTTGTTCGAGACGGATGTGCCGCTGATGCTCCTTCAACCTCATGTCCACGGAGCGGCCTGTCTGCCCAATATAGACCTTCCCACACTCGCATGGGATACTATATACACCCAGTGTCCTTAGGCCCAGGCTGTCTTTAACTGCCCGGAGGAAATTGGGTAATTTGTATGGAGGCAGACCCACTGCTTTGATGTTGTGTCGGGACAGCACTCTGCTGATACGGCTGAATATTGTCCCGACATAGGGAAGGAAGGCGACAGAGCCCAGTTTGTCTTCAGGCCGGCTGATGTTGGGCCGACGGTTGAGAACTCTGTAGATCTGCCGGTTGTTGTATCCGTTCCTCTTGAATACATCCTTCAGGA
>NW_019724752.1:1139127-1142673 GCF_002891405.2 Cryptotermes secundus
TTGAGCCGAGGAAGGAAAACAATTGAATGTGCTTTTGGCAGGGCCTGCGAGAAGTTCGCTGTTTTGAATGGTCCTATCCGCATCCGGGATCCAAAGTACGTGGACTTTGTCATCAAAGCTGTCTTCGTTCTTCACAACTATGTACGAAAACGAGAGGGGCTTCAGTACATGCCAACTGATGAATTCACGGGAAGTGAAGTTGATAGCTGTGTGGTACAACCTCAACAACAAAACATGACAATACACATGAATTCTCCTGCAACGGCTCTGAGGAGTTATTTGGCAAACTATTTTCTTACCCCACTAGCATCTCTACCCTGGCAGTGGAAATTTTGTTTATGAACCTACAATATAACCTAACTAATTTTGAAATCGAAAACTCTCCACAGTTTAATTATAACCTCATAATCACTTAATTATGTATATACTTACATAATTAATTAATAATTAATTCATATTCGAACCGTTTTTTAATATTTCCACTCTGCGACATTAAAAAATAAAATAGTACATACCTGTCATATTCACTCTTTTTCCAACTTCATCCCATGTCTTTTCACTTTCATCTTTCTTAGAATATCCAGGAAGCGTAAAATTGTACAAAACAGGATGTTTTTCAACTTCTCCTACAAATAACGGATTCAGCTGTTGTTCGCACATCTTGAAGAAAGTCACCAAGAAACTGAGCTACTTCAGTCCCTAGTGACTCGGCCGCCGAGTTGCCTGGAACTTATTACTAACGGGTTGGTAACGCGTTAGTGATCAGTAGCGCTGTGTGTGGTGTTCCATTCAGTCACATTTGAAGTGACTGATTGCGGACTCGTTAGTAACTTGCGTCACTAATCAGGTTATTTTGAGTAGCTCCGTGTGTAGACGGCCTAACTTCCGAGAAACTATTTCACCTGAAGAACGTCTAGCCGTAACTCTAAGGTAAGGATTTCAGAAAACAAGCGTGTTTCATTGTTTGTATTTTAATTGTTATAATTTAGCATCCAGTTACATTGAGTTTCATTTACAATTGCTCGGGATCAAAATGACTGTTAATACACTGCAGCATTATTATCAAATGCTGAAACCTGATTATTGTGGGAACTGAAAGATGACTCAGATGATGAGGGTGAAGCATTTGGCGTGGTCATTGCACTACGACTTCGCTCCTGTTCCTGTAATATCACATTCATCAAACTCATGCGTACGTGCAACTTTCTTTCATTGGGTATAGCCTGTAGAGTTGGTAGCAGACTCGTTAGAAATTGGTAGTCGCTGTCTTGTTTCGTTTTTGAGCTTTGTTCAAAGTAACTCAACTTCTTAGTTTCAGTTTCCAATAACTTGTCATCGTAATCAACTCTCCTTTCCTTTCCCTTTTTTGTGGGCTCTTGAATGTTTTATTTATTTTTTGCTGTAGGTATATTTACTTGCTGATCTTCGTCATTTTATTGAGTGGGACCTGCAGCATTCTCCAAATCTAATTGATGAGGACTAGAGAGTGCCGCAGTAGAGCCACTTTGAAAGTCGTTATTTTCAGTGTCCATCTCATTACTGTCTTCTAGAACATCAGGAACACTACTTGTCACACTTCTAGGCTCAACAGTATCTGTCAAAAACCATAGTTGGTTGAAAAAAAGGCCACTTAGGTTCATGTGACGTGTCTCCGCCACTTCCAGATCGTTTGTCCCTACATTTCTTTAATTCCTTCCGGAACGTGTCCCGCAGTCCTCTCCATATCTTCTTAATGTCCTCAACTGAAATAGCACCGTTGTACATTTTAAAAAGTAATATTCGAACATCTCAATAAATGCATGATAGTATTGTTCAATAAGTTATAACATTGCAATAAGGGCTTTATTTTTTTCAGGTACTATATCGGCTTTCAAAACGTTGGGTAACTCTTTTCGTATGTCAGATGTAACCGTGGGAAGAATTAGTCATGAAACATGTAATGTGATATGGGAATTAATACGCAATGACCATATGCCATTCCCTTCTGAAGGACAAGTAGATCACATAGCAGCCGAATTTTATCGGAAATGGAGATTTCCAAATTGCGTCGGCAGCATAGACGGAAACCACATTAGAATCAAATGCCCAAAACAATCTGGTAATATGTATTGCAGCTATAAGAAATACTTCTCTATCGTATTGCAAGGAGTGGTAGCAACAGACTACAAGTTCATTTGTATCGATGATGGAGCCTATGGAAAGCAGAGTGATAGTGGCATCTTTGGATACTCCAACTTAGCCAAACAGCTTGAACGTGGGGCCCTTAAAGTGAATTGTGAGACAGAACTACCTGGTACTGAATTACGAGTACCCTATGTTCTAGTTGGGGATGAGGGGTACCCCTTGAAAACATTTTTGATGCGCCCTTACCCTCAAAGGAGGCTAGGACCTGAAGAAGAAATTTTTAATAAGCGTTTGGCACATGCTAGACAAGTGGTAGAGTGTGCTTTCGGCATAGTGAGTAATAAATGGCGAATACTTCGAAAGCATTGGAAGTTACTCCCGAGCGAGCAGAACAGATTGTAAAATGCATTTGCTTGTTACACAATATAATAATAAACAAAGAAGGAATGACAGATTTACGACCTACTACAGTTGAACCAAGTAACCCTCACATAAATAGATTTGCTACCAGAGGTGAAAATAGAAGTACTGCTAGGGCCTATGATGTAAGAGACACTTTCAAAATGTATTTTGTAAACAATCCTTGAAATGTACCTGGCTCGTTCATTTCCCTCGAAACCTCGCTCCATAACCTATTCTGCACATTTCGCATGTGATAATTAGCATCTCGTTGATCCCATAAATTCTTTCTTTCTTGCACTAAGAGTATCAACTTTTCAACATCCATTTTTAAATGAACGCAGCTCTTCGTCCGAAAAATCCAAACCAATCTGGATATTTCGCAGTTGGCAAGTATTTATTGCTGCATAACCGATATGAATGCCCCCTCTTCATTATCGGAACTTTCATCATCTGCCATGATGAAAACAGTTGCCTACTGTATGTTATGACTAACCTTTTACAGAAAAGGAAGGTAGAGTAGCTCCAAGCGATGCAGTTCTCGGTTCGGGGCTCGTCCATGGGGTTGCCTCTCGCCGTATCTCGCGGCACCAGCTGCAATGGGCGTGACTGCAACTTCCCTTGGGGATATCGGGTCGTAGTGCGTCTCCAAGGCCTTGTTGCTGCAAACTTAGTGACGTTCTCTCTGAATAGCGTTGCGCACCGCTTCCTCCTAGGCGTAGACTCTGGAGTAACTCCTTGTTTCTCGGACTCCCTAGGTCCAGATGGTGTGAACTTCCAAATTGTTGAGCTTTAAACCAAACGTATCTTGCGAATCGGATCCAGCTGTTGTCTTAAAAAATATCCCACTTCTGATAGCATGTAATATGTTCTTGCTGGGTAAGGTGGGTAAGGGACCCACTAATTGAAGACAATTTCTGTGCTCAACAATTATACTAAGTTTTATTAAAAGAAGTAAAACATGTAGATAATATATACAGTGTGTATACAGTACAGATTTTCAAAGAAGTCTCCTGCTGTTTT
>NW_019724752.1:1144303-1146574 GCF_002891405.2 Cryptotermes secundus
GTCTTTGGAGGAAGAAGTTTTGCTTTTAGCTGTCGCTCTTGATGAAGACGAAGGTGAATCCCAGTGAGTATTTTACTGAACACTAAATCTGCGTGGTCCTTTTCCTCCACATATTCAGTATGTCACATATATGTACAAATATTTACAATTTCATAACGAGTCTCTAATTAAGTATGTATAAGTGGTTGCTATGTGTGTTCCTATTTTAGGCGAAAGAGACTAATCGCTTGGGTTCGTGATATAAACTTGTCAAGAGAGGAACTGGGGGAGTTTTATACACTGATACCCCAACTCCTGAAGGACGAAAAACGGTTCTACATATATTTCAGGATGAATATTGACAGGTTTGATGAAATCCTGAGAGCCGTCAGGCAAGATATCACTAAACAGTATACCAATTGGTGGAGGCCTATTCTTGCCATGAAGTGGAGGATTTTTTTGAGACTCATAGAACTGAAAGAAGAAAATATAAAACACATTGTATCAGCAGCATATTTGCTTCATAATTTTCTACGTCTCAAAAACTGCGATGAAAAGTACAGGGAAGAACTGCTACGAGTGGAGCCATTAGAAGGAGAAATGTATCATATCCAACCTTTACGTCTCCCAAGGGCGGCAAACGTTAGCTACGCCATTAGAGAGCGGTTTGTTGCATACTTCAACTAGATGACTGTCCCTGGAATTCGTGTTAGTGAACGGAACTGGTGCATAGCCTACATTAAGAATGTCCATAGTTACTGTATACTTAACCCTATATAAATATATACAAATTTTTCTACTTGCTGTCTCTGTTCATTGTAACGAGTGTCGTACAGTAAAGCATTTTCTTTGACGAACTCTTATTATTTGTTCCATTTGGCTACCCATGTCGTTTCAAGTAGGTATAGATACTGACTGAGTGTGAGTCATGGCTAGCTGGTTATCGGGTGTCGAGGCTGTGTACGCGGCCCACTCGGTAAACAACCACTTTCGTCCCAATCGTATCATGTCTGTGTGTGGGAGCTGTAAGGCTTCTTATATACATGCATGCAACACGCCACATGTCACATGCTTGAAGTCAGGCGTGTGGCATGTAAGTATAAAATTTCCATTTTATAGTTTTATCAGTCGAGCGTGTTCCATGGCAGGGTTCGCAACTAAAGCAGTCGCTGCTTTATGAGAAGATGGCAAGAAAAGAAAAGAAGAAAAGGCGTTTCAGTGTTCATCCTCTCAACATTCAAAGAGACTTGAAAGGAGCTTTCATAACCCTGTACGCTGACTTACGAAAATATGAAATAAAGTTCTTCAATTATTTTAGGATGAGCCCCAAAACATTCGACGAATTATTTGGGAAAGTTGAAAGTCATTTTCGTATTACAAGGACCCACTCCATGCCCATTAGTCCAATGGAGAGACTTTGTGTAACTCTGAGGTAAGCTTATTTTCTGTTTCATATAGACATAGAAAGTACAATTAAAACCTCCAAGGTCAGATTATTGAAACATTATTTTAATTATCACATAAACAAATACATTATATTTAGAAGTTTAAACTAACTAATTAACTAACTAACTCCATGGAGCTGAGCACTACTCGAGAGGCAGTTTTATCTTTCAAAAATGTTCATTCTCTCTTATGGATGGACCTGGATCAGATTGTTGTTTGTGGCTGTAAATGATTTGGGATGGATCTGGATTATATGAATGATATTGCGGATATGAGGCATGAGAACCAATTGGAGTGGGCGGTGCATAATTTCCTCGTTTTATTTTCGTTATCAATTGTAGTACCCCACTTTGGAAATCCAGTTTTTGATCTTCGTCAAACCCTCTGACATGTGGGAGCAGGGATAACAAGAATGCCCGGTCAGCGTCTTCTTCTGTTTCTTTGCTGCTTTTTAATAGAGCCAGAAGGTTTTCACCAAAATCGTCCAGTTTTTGTTTCTTTTTCTCCCGATTCTTGACAGATTCGGTGAACTTCCTTCTGGCTGCATCTTGAGCATCTGAATCGTCATCACGAATGTCATCTTCGTTAGTTTCACTATTATGAAAAACTTCACTAATATCCTCATCTTCTGCAGCTTGTTCAAAGTTAGAAATGGTAGACCTTTGTTGTATTTTGTCTAGAAATTGCATTTGTTCATAATATATGTATCTAATTGCCTTGCATGGCGCTGACCCAGATTTCAGAACTTTAACTTTTCCCTTCGCCTTCATGTAGGAATCCCTTGAGGATTTCCATCTGGAACGAACTTTTTCAACTGAAAAGAAACAGTTTAAATTAATAATGTAT
>NW_019724752.1:1147030-1151668 GCF_002891405.2 Cryptotermes secundus
TTTTGAAAAACCTTGCTTTCACTGGCCGAGTTTTTATAAAGTTTACCACATTCACCACACATTCCAAGACCACATTCAGTGGAGGACTCACATATTTTGACGCGAGTGCTTCTCTGTGAATGATGCAATGGGTCCACAGTCAATCCGGAGCTTTGCTTCGAATAAGCGCCTGCAATCCTCCATAACGGCCGGACATCGAACGACCACCATCAGTACAGACACCAACGTGCTTTTATCCACTCCAAATTATTTTCAACCATAAATGTGCCCAGGATCTCGAACAAGTCTTGAGCCTTTCGAGCCGTCCCACTTCTTCGAAGACGGCCGGAGCTCACAATCGACTGTTTGTCGCGTGGTGTTCCAATGCCTCCCCAATGTGGAAGGGGATCTCAAGGGAGGAACCAAGAGGGTTAGCTGGCATAGGCGTTAGGCAGTACAAGTAATCAAGCAGAGTACACAGAAAGCAGAACAGTCCAGCTGGTTTTTCAATAACATAAAGTATATTGTAACATAAGTATAGAAATATAAATCGTACAAGTATCACAAAGGAAAATACCACAGCTTCGCCTGAAGGGCAGCAGAAATGTCAAATAAACACAAGTCAAGAAAGAATCAGAATGGGCACGCAGTTAAAGTAACGNAATCGTAACCCGTGTAACTCCGTGGTACCTTCACTAATACAGGGCAGTCCCAATACACATCGCCCAACTTACTCAGTAAGTACTTACTTGATAAATTATATTACAAACCAGGAAAAATAAATAAACTCCCGAGCCAGCCAGCTCATACTAGCTCGAAAGGGCTCTCTCGCTCTCTCTTCCAGTAGTACGTAATGTGCCGAAATAGAATTTCTACGCAACATGCGTAATCCAAACCAAACTGGAATTCCGATGCCCAAAACCGACCTTCTCGGTCGAGGCCAAAAAGGAAAGAGCGACAGACGATTTTGTCTGTAAACGTAGGAAGCTTCAGCTTGTGTCGGGACAGGAGGGAAGGAGAAACACGTGACCTCCAGTAGCAAAGAACTTAATGGGAAAAGGATCAGCTCCGCGTCGTAGCATAGGTAGTTGCCAGAGAGAGACAGTAAATCCAAGGACCCTACACAGAAAGAACCGTAACAGGGTTCACTTTGTACTTGCAGTGATACTTTTACAAAAAAGGTCTTCCACAATGTCATTACCATCTACGAACTGTACATAGCAAATCAAATGTGCATCCTTATTACTGTCTGTGGCCTCATCCAGCTGCAACCCAAATTCCTTCCCTTTTATTTTTTCAGTTAATCATTGAGATCCTCCGCCATGTGCAGGATTCTGCGACTGATAGTATTGTTAGACAAAGGCACCTTTGAAAGCAGTTTCCCCGCAGACTCACCGATCATAATGTTCACCAAATCTACAGCAGCCGGTAGAATTAGTTGTTCTGTGATGGTATGGGGCTTTTTACACTTCGCGACTCTATATGCAACCTTGTATGATGCTAGCAAAGCATTGCTTGGTATTGACACCTGCTGAGAAAAAGTACCTTTTTGTTGTTTTAATTCTTTTAACTTTCTGGTAAAGAAGTCGCGAGGTTTACCTTCCATGTTTCGATGATTGGTTTCTAAATGGCGTTTTAGCTTACTTGGAAGCATGCACTCTGGTGCCAAAACTTTCAAACACAGTACACACTGCGGTCTCTCTTCATTGTTGACATCTGTCATTGTAAAGCCAAAATCCAAATAACTATCGTCATATTTACGACACTTACGCTTCGTCACACCCCCGCCACTAGTTTGTGGTGCATCCTCTTTATTTTCACCCCTACAATGCTTATTAATGTTCAATAAAAACTTGTCCATTTTTAGGAAGATAAGAACAACAGCTTTTAAAAGTTTACTTGATCACAACACCATTAGGTTGGTTCGATATTCAATAAATCAAGGGCGCGGAGACAGCAATTAATATACAAACACCAAGTACCGAGAAAGTTCGATAAATAACTAGAACAATCCAGTCACTATATTCACATTGATGCACTGAGCGACACTCACGTCTTTTGGCGCAGCGGGCTGAGCAACACCTGCCTTCTGCACTGCAGTGACGAGAACAATCCAGAGTTTAATAGACTCTATTAAAATTCTGACATCAAGCGCCATATGGTATTGCTATTGAAAAGCAAAACATTTAGTGGTTTCTACAGTGTCCGTTAGATGTCCATCCTATCATCGCATCAACACATCGATGGTCCGATTCTAAAACCACATGGGCTCAGTGTCATTTCAGTGAAAATATTTTAATATTTCGGGGCGCCCTAGAGCACCGCAGCGCAGTTTGGGAACCACTGCATTAAGATATTATACAGTATGAACAAAAGCCTAAGTACTCCAAGGTTTACATTTTACAGTATTACAGTTCTATCTGAACAGAAGCCCACACATTTTCCCCACTAGATCCCTTTGTCCCTTATATAGTCATTGAGAGTGTGAAATATTTCTTCTTGAGTTGTTCGGGTTGACAAATTTCTACAAAACAGAATATAATCATGAATGTTATTATCATGCGCATATCTTGCGTATCACATTAACTTCGCATCATTTGCAACGTCAGTAGTTTCGGCTATTCATAACGCATTATAAGGGCTCTTCTTAACTCTCTGTTAACTGAGATTCAGTGCCTTCTGCCATATCGTTAATTCTGCGACCGAAAATGTCATCAGAAAGACGAATGAAACTTGTTGCCAAACTTAAGTTTTTACCACATATTTTGTAGCTGGAAGAAGTAAATTTACCCCGTTGGAAAGAGGTTTCCCAGTTTTGGCGATGCGCACACTTAAGAGGTAGGATTTTTCAAGTGCCTTGCTATTAATCGAACCCATGTGTTGTATCCGGAGCTGAAGGTCTTGGGCTCTTGACAAGGCAGCTGGAATACTCGCCTGCAGATGAGCCAAGCGGATGCTGATCTGCTCAGGTTGCTGTGGTGCCTCTGGGTAAGGCGTCGTTTAAGAGTGACTTAGCTCAAAAAACAATCCTCGGTGATTGGTTGATAAAGACTATTTATTTAAAAGAATTATGGATACAATATCTTCTGCCGAGACTTCGGAACACCCAAGGCGAGCGATCTGTGTAGCAGCGTAACTTCTCAGGATAAGTGCTAAATAGTGAGTCCCCCCTTTCCACTTAGTTGCTGGAATATATATATAGGCTTCTACATTGAAATGACGTGGTGTCCTTACGTGTCCTTTGTCTTTGCATTACATTTCTGTGCTCCATTGTGAGACTACCGGAAACACCTGTAAACTAATCTAGCTTATGCGTCACTTCTGGTCTGTGTCACTCCCTATTAGGGTTGCCATACATATACAGCTTCCAGCTTCCCTTGGCTCCCCCTCAGGTAAACACATAAACAGCCTTAAACTAATTCCTTTGACAGTGGGTTGGATTTTTAATATGTGGCTCGCAACCCACGGATACGACACCTCCCTTCCTCAGGGAGATTGGCTAATACGGTTAATTAATTTTTATTAGCCAATCTTTGAGTCTATGGTTATTTACCCTTTCCCCATGTCTAACTTCTTACTGCTAGGCCTATTTGTTTTGGGGGTTACAACAACATTCATTGGGGTCAACTCTGTTGTGTCACCTGATTCAGTTGCGTCCTTCACATTAGTAGCGAGGCTAAGAGTCATACCTCGTCGGTGAACTATCAGAGGATGCATGAACACTTTGATCTTAGGTTTAAACACAGTAGTTCTTCAATTATCACCATCCATGAACCATTTCAGGAACCTCGGCCAACATTTCCTGCAACGTTTGCAACAGCAGCAACAACATAGCACACTTATGAGTAACCCTAATGCTACAGAACCAAGAGTTGCTAACATTGACAACCGTGATGTAGTTACAGGGTGTTTCATTTTCCACTCCTGATCTGTGATTAATCTTTCTACTTCCTGAATCTTATAGCCGGCCATTTCCAGTTCATCATTGTGTGTGAGTATGTTCTTTATTGGTGACTCCAATTATAATTCATTCAAATCAATTCTACTAAATGGTGTTTCACAACAGTCAACCTCGAATTGTAAAGATGGAATAATATCCTTGTTTGTGCTGTTCACAGAGTGCCTGGTGATGGATCTAATCATTACCTTATCACCATATCCTGTATACAGTCTTCTAGAAACGTCAGCGTTCCGCTACCGTTTACCTCAATTTCGGGAAGTCTTTGATCTGGACAGATAATGGTTATGTGATCTGTTAAGGGTGCCACGAAAATCCATGAATTATCTCTTAGTGGGGTCCAGAGCGTCTCCCTCAATTCTAAAATTCTTTGTGCACAACTCTTTGGAATAACTCTGACCGGTTGTAACAGCTGAGCCTCACAATCGCTGGTTGTGTGACGGACTTTGCTTGCACACCAATCTACTGTTCCTCATCTTTTTACTCATTCCCAAGTCATTCTGATGTAACCTTGCATAAAATTATTTCGTAGTGTCTTTCTCATGCTGTATGAGGGTAAATTTTTTATTGTATCTTTAACCTTCATCGGAAATGGTATGACCTTATACACATCAAATATATAATGAGTTGCTAATGGTACCTTTACTACATACAGGGTGTCCCAGGAGGAATGGACCAAACTTCGGGAGGGTGTTCCTTAT
>NW_019724752.1:1152346-1160421 GCF_002891405.2 Cryptotermes secundus
TAAATACACGTCGAGATGGAATCCTTCGATCGGGAAAACGCCTTTGGTACTCTTCAACAGCAGCACGTGCATTGCCACCGCAAAATCCATACACAAAATGCATATCACAATACTCAACGTGTGAAAACACAAAAGGCATTTCAGCAACACCGCACAAGTACACATAATTACTAACCATTCACGACGCTAACGCAAGATACACTGTAATCCTCTGTGAGTAGGGCATGAGATTACGGCTAGCATGACATCACCACACTCAAGGACAAACAGATAACAGTCACAGCTGATAGGTATAATGTGTGGACCTGCAAGAAGACCACACTTTTCTCTGGCCATTATCTCCGTAACCGTTCAACTTTGGACATAGGTGTTTTGGGTTATATCGGCATACTTTAACATCAGGAACACCCTCCCGAAGTTTGGTCCATTCCTCCTGGGACAAGATTATTATCAATTATATATACTTCTATGCTACAGTATTAACTAATTGATATAGATAAGCTTCGCTAAGGGTAACGAGTACTTGTGAGTCGCGGGGAAATCCATCCTGAGTGGATTTCCGAACTTCAAGCAGGCGGCTTGGCGACAGTACCTGTGGTTGCATGATCCCCTGCTTCACATTCAAGCAAGACTGAATGAAAATGTACTCATCCGTCACTTCATCTAAGGATCTCTGTATCTGAATAGCATAGTCGTTCAATGCCAATAACATGGCGGTGTACTCATACTTTTCCTTTATCAGGCCGTTCTCGTTGTTAATGAACTCCTTAATTTCTGAATCCCCTTTTTAAAATTAATTCATTGTTAGAAACATCGTTTAAGGTCTTGTTAACCGATTTTAGGGCGGACTTAACTACCACCTGTTCCCGTGATAACTTTATTGAGTCAGCCTGCTCCCCTTCCAGATGCGTAATTTTAGTATTATAAAACTCTTCATTATCCGAGTCTCACGACCAGAAAAGAGAATATGATACCTGTCCTATGGAATTGAAAAGTCCTATTTGCGCCTAGGAACGACCTTCTCGGTCCTAGTGAGCTGGGAAACAAGGCTCCTCATTTCCTTCACGTTCCTTAGCTTTCTGTTAGCATCGTTAATAGTCGTCCTGCATTCTGTCAAATTTAGCCATAACGTGTCGTCATGCTTTCTGCAAAATTCTACAATCTGTTCAGTATATTTACTTACAGTATCAACATTGTCGCTGGTCTGCTTCAGATTTAAGTAAGTCACAATCTTCCACTCGCTGTTATACAATCTTGCATCTGCCTCGTGCTGATAGTAAAGCCCAGTTGAACTCTGAATCGGTTCAATGCGTACGTCGAGCGCTACACCGTCTGCTACTCCGTTAAAAATTATTCCTAGGATTAACACCCACATCTGTAATCATGTGAAAAACAGTTTAGCCCTATTGGCGTGTATCTTGAGTTCTTTAGACCGTCTCGCGCGCAATACGAAGTTAGGCCCTTCTATCCTCAATACTCATATGGTCCTATATAAGCTGCTTCTAGCTTCTTAGATCGGCCACGGCGAACTCTCATCTAGTACTAAAACCATGCTGCCTACCTCAAATTTTGGTACATGTATCGCGCAGTCGGAATTCCTTTTATTGTTTAATTTAGTTACCTCGAAATTTCTCCTTGTCATGGAATAACCACTCTTCATTCTAGCCTCTGGTTCCTTGACGTAATTGTCATAGGCATAGTATGCACTTTTCGGTTCTCTTTGCAGAACCCCCGGCAGGTTTGGCAACCGGCCGTACAGTAGTTGAAATTTTTTTTTATTGACTGTGTATTTACAATCTGTTCTCTTATTTGTTGAGCATTAAGTAAATTTGTGGGTGAGTGGCATGGGTGGAGCATTCATCCTCCGATGAATCCCCTATCGGTCTTGTAGATGGATAATATTGGTTTCCGTGTCTTCAGCAGGTTCGGGGAGGTCAGTAGGCCATCGCCGTTTTAAGGTAGGCGCACATCTGCCGTCATCGGACGGACGGCACGGAATTTTTTGTGTGACTGCGCACACCGGATTCGGAGCATCCACATTTCCGACAGGTGGTCTTGCCTTCAAGAAATGCTCAATTCATAGCGTAACGTCGTTAAGTGAAGTTCATCTTCTTGACTATTCTTTGAAATTTGTTTATTGATTATCGTGAACAGTTATGGATAGTGAGGAAGAAGTTGTAGTAACAAGTTGCTTGCTGGCAGAAGAGGAACAGAAACGGACACGAAAACGGAAAATTTGGGTTCACAAAATAAATAAGAAAAGAGTGGATTATGGAGAGTATCATACTTTGTTCCCTGATTTGGTTGATGATGACGTCAAGTTTTTTAAATACTTTCGTACGACTTACGCTAAGTTTTCAGAACTCCTGAACATCCTGAGACCACACTTAGTGAAGCAAAATACTGAATACAGCCATGCAATAGAACCCCAACAGAGACTAGCAGTATGCTTAAGGTACGCATACAATATTTTTATTATTTGGCCTGTGAGACTATAGGCAGGGGAAACTGAAGTTCTCGGAGGAAACCTACCCCAGCGCCACTTTTGTCCATCACAAAATCTCATGTGCCCACCCGGGTTTGAACCCGGCCCGCCAATATTATAATACATTTCAGACATTTTTACTCTTAATGATTTAATAAAAGTAAATGAGAACAAGTTGGAAAAGTAGCATTATTTAATGGGAACTTTCAGCAATGACAGTAAGTTGAAAAATAACAACAGTATTTAACGACGAAATTTCAGCAAACTGTGTATTATAGCATCATCAGCTGTCTCAATATCAGGGGATGGGTTCAAGACTTGTTGGTGTTGGGCAGGACTGTGGGTCGCCGAAGAAATGACCGAGTTCGACGAATCCATTTCTTGTGCCAGCCGCATTTCCACACTGTTTACCATCTGAAATAGTTGTCCCTTAATGTGAATTTGGTCCTGAAGTGGAAAGGTTTTCACAGTCTGAGCCATATTAATGAAAAACTCGATTAACGGGTCAGTCGGTGGGTTTGTTGTGGGTTTCATTTCCTTAGACTTGAGATATTTGTCCAGAACTGATGCTGCAGTCGGTTGTGGCGTGGAGTTCCGTGAAATTCGCTTCCGACGACCATATGTGTTTGAATGTGTGTTTGCGGATGATCAACGTTGTGTGTCACTTGTTGCTGGAGAACATGGGGGAATTTGAAATGTTGTAGGGGGGGGGGGTGTTCTGGTTCAGTTTCGTCCTCTTCTTCCTCCAAATTACTGCTTGCGTATGGAATTGAAGGCGTGAGGTTGGTCATTCGATCTTTGTCGTCATGTAGGTATGGAGTGAGGAACTGAAGCTCTTTATGAAATTTGGGTGGCTTCATTTTTTAAACTGCCTGCCCACTTTTCGTGTTGCGCAGATTCAATGCTTTGCGATGGTTGTCCCTGATTCTGGTCCATTTGGAGTTGCAGATTGCACCTGAAACAGGTAATATGTACGAGATTATTAGCCATTGAAGTATGTAATATACTCGTACATACGGTATTACATGTACATGTACAGTCCAAAACCTGTTTCCACCTGGCTGGCGAAGCCTGTCGCACTCCCCTGGGGCAATGATTCATGAATGACAAATTAAATGAAATGATTGTGGAGCGTTGCTGGAATGAAATATGACAGGGGAAACCTGTACCAGTACCTCACAACATCCCTTGTTTTGCAGGCGCTGCAATTTCACTAGATGAGTGCCGCAAACTCCCAGGCGAGACTAGCATAAGTCATTACAGATCTAATAAGAGCTTTGTGGAGTGTCAGTTTAATGTTAGCGCTCAATTGCTCGCTTTTGAAAAGGGAATGTACTCTAATGAATGTTCTGAAGGCCTTGGCTTCAATCTCCATGTTACTCTTATCGAAGATTACACCTAGATTTTGCACTATTTACAAATGGACTATTTCTTCTATTTAGAGTAAGACAAGACTCAGGCGGTCGACACCCACAAGAGAAGTAGACCACCCGAGTCTTTATCTTCGTTAATTTTTATATTCCAGCGCTCATACCGGGTCTCCATTGAGCTGAGACCGCGCTGGAGTTTTCTAACAATAAAACCCTCTTTGCGACCTTTCACATATAGACAGGTGTTGCGTACAAAGAGGGCCAGTTGAACACCATGAGTTTCGGGGGCATTATTTATATACAAGTTGAAAAGAGTAGGGGAAAGAACAGAACCTTGTGCCACCCCTGCTTGCATTTCCTTTGGCGTTGACATTTCGCCCTCAACACAGACCCTGAATTTACGCTGAGAAAGAAAGGACCCAATAAGCTTGGTCAAACAGTTAGTTAGAGAATTCCAATTTTGATAACTTATTGTAACCGTTCTTTGGTTCTGCTAGCCCCGGTAGAGAAATTCGATTCCTCTCAGGCCGTGTTGACTGGCCACGACTTGGGTGATTAGTGGGGCATTAGGCTCAAGAAAGTCACACTCAACACGAATTAACTGTTTAAGTTTTTATTCAGTCAGCACTATATAAATGGTAACTGCACCGTAGTGACACTTCACAGATTAGTGGATGTAGCTTCCTTACAGTTTACTAAGACACGCACGTTAACAGTCACAGCAGGGTGTATTTACGGGGATCAGAACACGCGTACCTCCGGTGAATGTAAATTTCAGAGTCCTTTTGTCAAGCAAGCTCAGAATGATAAACATTAGCCCTGGCTACCCAAATTTCGGGCAAAGGACCTCCCACTTCAGGTTATGATTGGCTGGACCGGGCAGACTGGGAGGTTGCTCTCCTCCAATTAGAAAAGCGAATATCCACGAGTATAGAGTTTAGGGTTAAACTTTTCCACCTGCTGCGTGGCTATAAAACTCTGAATTTGGGGTAGCAGAAAACGACGCTGCTAAAATTATGACTTCCCCTGTCAAGTGTAGAACTGGGCAGCTGGCTTCAAGCTTGACCCAAGCCACTTGCTGTGTGTCTCAGGGGGAAAATCTCAAATTGCGAAACGAAAGTGAGGAATTTCGCAGAACCCTAACCAGACACAAAACATCAGTTGACCATACCATAAGCTGGAAAGTTACATTATATAGCAAGCCTGAGTGCCACGTGGTATCAAAGGCTACATGTCCAAGAACACGGCAGCCGTACACATTTTATTGTTGAAATTAAGGGTCACGTGGTCCGCCAGCCTAATATACTGCAATGCCGTGCTGTGACATGCACGAAAACAAAATGGCTTGCCTTGAGCAGGCCTCTTTCTTCAATATGTTAACGAGTTTTGAATTGTTAACTATGTTAATGAGGTTTTGAAACCGCTCCCAGTCTATAAATTTTTCAATAGGTTTCGAAAGATTCCTAATTTTAACGTGATCCAGTATGTGGAATACTATTGGTAGGTGATCTGAATCCAAAATATCAGAGACGATGACATCTCACACTCTGATATTTTGTTGAACCGCAATGTCCAGCACGTCACCATTTTCCGCAGGGGAATTATGAGTGGGGAACTGTGGTGCTGAACTTTCGAATTCGCTCCTATCAAATAAAACCATGAATTTATCGCCTGAGGGGTTTGACACTCTGCTGTTCCAAAATGGGTGTTTAGCATTCAAATCACCTGCCAAAATAGACTTACATCTAAAGCTTAAGAGCCCAGTGATGTCAGCAGTACTTCAGGCTCTGCCTGGGGATTTACGAGCATAAGGAGTTGCAAGCAGCACTTCACTATTACCAGTTCGTATGCAGACCCCTGTCGCTTCACTGAAACGTGGGGTGGTGGGTGTACATGGTTATGGGAGATGCTTTTTCTAACTGCAACGGCAGTTCCGCCTTTTCTTCCCGAGTGGTGATCGGTTCTATAAAATTTGTAGTTTGGAATAAAGAATCTCTCATGAGGTTTCAGATGTCTTTAAAAACAGGGCCACATCTTCATGTAGATCTTGCAGCTGTTTACTGAGCTTATTGCGCTGCCTCCCAATGCTATGACTTTGAGTGGCATATGGACGCTTGTGGTCATTTTGTTTCATGAGGTTTACTACAATTTTCGTAATGGCCATTATTTTGTTCTCAGACCCTGCACCACTAACCTCTGTCATGATCTGCTGTACTACAGTCACAACACTCAACATATTGTCGAGAGATTGACATGAGGAGCCTGAACTGACTGACCTGTTTGTTGTTCCTGTACAGGGACCGGGACGCTCGGTTTCATGGCTGCTCCTAGAACTGCCACCGGTATTTGGCGAGTTTGAGGCCGCTGCTCCTGTGTTGTGCTGCCTCAGAGCGCCGCCGCGAAGGAGACACCAGGAGTAATGATATTTGAGGAGCACACCCTTCCCGTTTTGGGTTTGGGTGCTCTGTGATTTTTTCTGCAGTTCCTCCTCCGCGTGTGTTCAGCCCCGATAGTTGGCGGGATGGGGCTTCTCTCCCTCCTTCAACTGGCAATTGCAACAAGCTGGAGTGGCTGCAGAGTTCTCTTTCTCTGGACACTGTGCAGGTGGCCACCCCCACACCACATGCAACGGGGAGGTTGCTTACAGTTACCCCATACGTGGCCAAACTGTTGGCAGTTGTGACACTGCGTAAGGCCACTCTGCGTTCTATATGCCTCAGCCCGGGTGGAAATGTGGCAAAGGCTTTGCAGTTTGAAAATTTCCTGAAATTTGTTGTTCGGGGTAAGGTTATAAGTAGGGCTCGGATTTCTATGACCTAAAAACTTTGAAAATATGCATGCATTTATGCCCTAAAAATGGCAAAATATGACAGAATGGCCCACAAAAAATAAGTAAATATTTAACAAAAATTCCTAAGAATGGCAATTTATTAAGAAGTTTACAAAGTTATTTTGTCCTGAATAAATATCTTCAAGCTCTGAAGCATCAATCACAGCACATTGCTGACCGCATAAAGAGAAAAGCTGAATGGCGTTTTATTGAAAAGTGTACAAAGTTATTTTTTTCTGAATAAATGTCTTTAAGCCGTGAAGCATCCATCACAACACAATGCTGACCCTGTCAGCATCGTGTGTTCAGAGAAAACATGAACGAAAGTACTGTTTATTTTAGCGTGAAAAGTAAAGTAAAGTGTGCTAATAGTTGCAGGTAAATAATTTGTACGGCACCGTGATCTTCCTTTTCAGTAGAGTTGCACTGAATGACAACATGCATTTTCAAATTCTCGAACTTGAAGGACCTCCGATTGTCACTAACAATGAACTTGTATTTGGAGAAACTCCTTTCTACGTCGCAAGATGTCACAGGGGCATACTTAAAACAAGTCAAATCACTTGCGTCAAGTTCTAATTCACTGTTGTCAAATTCAACTTCTTTGCCACAAAGAATGTCAGAAATTGTACACAGTGTTGAATATCCAGGATTTCGTTGGCACACATTTTGTAATTTTGCACTAATTTTCACAGCAACTTCGCCCTGTGCTTGATGTAGTTCACTTTCAACTTTCTTAACAATTTGTAATGCATTGCACAGTTGCATGCCCACTGCTTCAAGTATAATGATGGATTTTGATATCACACTGAAATTTGATTTTATGTACGCTAGATTTCTTGACGTGGTTGATGAAAACAAATTTTGTACAGTTCGAATTGAAGATGAATCATCTCTGCCAAACTTCATGAAGATATTTTCAGTCACACTGTAGTGTGTGCACTACAGTGGTGGGTTGTAAGGTAGGAGATGTGGAGGTTCTGAGTAATGTTGAACGCTAGGAAAAGGTTGTTGAAGTGGCTGTGGAAAGGACTGTGGTTGGGGATGGTAAGGCGTTGGTTGGCAATGTTGCTGCAGCTGCGAAGAGGATTGTGTAGTGTACCCTTGGTAGTGAGGAGCTGGAACCTTTTGATTCTTAATATTGGAAATGACCCGAAGAACCTCCATTTGGAATTGGAGCCACTCATCACTATTAAAATTCTCTGTATGCGGCAGTAGACTGTGATAGAAGGACATTTGGGGGTTCGGTATCTCAGGCTCTGTTTTGTCCAAAGCTTTTAAAATCTGCAAATCTACTTCGTCCATTTTTTTGTGTTTCCTTCGTAGTTGACTAGGAAGAGCCTTTTCCTTTCTTGCAGTAGTTAGGCCTACCTCATGTACTGTGTTCTCA
>NW_019724752.1:1161112-1168653 GCF_002891405.2 Cryptotermes secundus
GCCTCATAGCAAACAATGTGAGAAATATTCTATGTAGATATTTTGTTTCAAGTGTAGGAATGGTTCCCTGGCAGATGTCAAAGATATAAGGATACCATCAGTGGATGGTAATCACTACAGGCTAAAACGAAGTCCAACCATTTACTTATTTACTCTGTTGCTGTTTAGAGTAGATTGTAAATATGCTAATAAATTTAAAAAAAATTCTTAAAACTTTTTTCTTGTCATAATTTTTCATCAAGGCAAAACCTTTCCACCATCACGCGGCGGCCCTGATTTTACAAATGAAACATTCGTTAATAATAGCCTATCATGGTTGTCTAAATTTAAAAACAAATGAATGGCAGTGCGAGTAAAGAACGACCCCTACACTTTCTAGTACTTATATGTGAGAAAATATGGACTTACCAAAATCATTTCTCTCTCTCTCTTCCAACTGATCGAAGTCGCATCGAAATCCAAGGCAAACTTCATGCCAAGCGTTTCTGGTAGCATTTCTATCCTTGAAAATTTAGAGGGTTTTATCCCACAAAACAGGCCTCTCTTGTATTAACGAAAAAAGAATTTCATTATCAACAATCTCGCTCATGTTCACTAAAAACTATTATTGATGCTAATATAATATTGATTGAAAACTGTGAACACGAAGTTCAGTTCAACTCACACTGAGCAATTAACTAAGCGGGAGAAAAACAGCCATGTGTGTAAACGTGCATTTAGTCACGTACGCCAGTACTTGAAGGTTTCTGTTTTTTAAAGACCCCGACGGTAAAACTTCCGTCAGCGTACAGTGGCACCCGACGGCAGCACAGCTACCGCTGACGGCAAATTGACCGATCGTTTTTTTTTTNCTGTTGGAACGGCGGCGACGGTAAACTCCCCGCCACTGAAAAATCCGCCGTGTGTGTCACTAGCAATATTTTATTATTTCCGACACAGTTTCTTATGTTATTGGTGGTAACATCGTAGCAGGAAGTGAGATAGTTCTTAATGTGGATTCGGTCAGAATGGGATGAGTTGTATATTTTCGAGGAAGTTTCAGAAACTAGGTGTATCTACTTTATGTGATGGAATATTTGATGAAACCATAGTAGTACAAAGATCCTTTGAAAACTCGGAGGCATTTCCTGATTTCGGTGAACTGGAGGATGACTTTTCAAACAACAATTGCTGTCTACTTTCCGTGGTAATTTCTCTGTTTACACAGCTTCTATGTTTAGCTGTATTGCAGTGTTGTTGCACCGTAAAACGTTTGTCTGCCGTAACTTTCACTTCACACATTTTTGCAAAATAAAATTTCTCCCTCAGTACTAAATATTTGTCATCAAACTCTTTAATAAAACCACGCAACTTCACACTATTAGAGCGCTTGACTTTAGGCGTCTTGAAACTATACTGAACAACTGGAGTTATGAATACAGTACTGTATTGGACGGGTTTCGGGGAGAGGGTAGAAATTTACCGCTTTGTGGATGGAAAAATTTTTCACCAATATGCAAGAAACAAACTGGACTTCAGGTATCACTGCATTGGAGGAGAAAAAGAGACACAGACAGACAGAGGCAGAGGTGGCAATTTCTCTTTTCAAAGTGGCTGATCCTACGCCAGGTCAAGAACCGTTACCCTTCACACTGTACAGTATTTCTTCAAATCCCGTTACTCAAGGCCAAATATTTCTAAGAAATGAAGTTCCAAATAACATCGTTGCCAATACTTGCAAATATATTTCTGAGCAATAAGTGAAACTCGCCTAAAATATGACCAAAAATATGATTTTATATCACTTAGGGCCCAAATATGACCTAAAGCTAAAATGTGGTTCAAATATGCATTTATATGACCAATAAAAACCGTATTTTCATGTTCACAAGAGTCAGAAATGCGTTTATATTTAATTATACATGTGAAAAGATGCCAGGATAAGAATATGACATGTCATAGAAATCTGAGCCCTAGTTATAAGGAATAGGGGAAGGTTTCTTGTTGTTTTCCCTCGAATGGTGAACTGTGGGTAGTAGTCATCTGTTTGACATTAACTACGTCAAAACCCATGGTCACCAGTCTGTCAGAAATATCCTCTGCAGGGGTATTGCGAGGGAGGTGACGGATTACTGCCTTTATAGGTTTTTGGGATTTGGGAAAGAAGGAGTAATAGGATAAGTTGTTATCTGAGAGGTGGCATTTGACGGTTTCGAAATCCGCCATGCTTTTGGTGATGACTCTGGTTCCAATTTTGGTATTGCGGAACTCATTGTCACGTTTGATCACATTTCTCGGTTGCCTTTGCAACTGAATGAGGTTGATCGTGGACTTTAGTATTAGCAAGGGGGGTGGCCTGCCTGCTTTACTTGGGGCTTCCTCTTTCAGGGCAGTGGCTTCGGCACCAGAAGTGTCTGTTTCCATTGTTGTCGCCCTGAGGGGTGCGAAGTAGTTGCGGGTGACAACCTCGGTTTTAGGGGAGCTGTCGGCGACAGCCTCTGCTTTTTTTGAAGTCGGGGCGGACTCGGTGGTGCTCTGTCGTTTGCGCCTCCGGACTTCTTTGAAGCCTTCCTCCTGGGCTAGAGTTTTAGTTCATGAGGTGCTGGCCTTCACCACGGACTTTGGCTCGTTTGGTGTAGCTGTATAATTTCCATACAGTGCACTGAATAGTGTCTTTCCGGAGAGGGCCTTGCAATAGTTGACTCTATTGTCATTGGAGGCGCTGACTATTGCTGCCCATTCTGCACTCACCAACCGCAGCAGGTGTGAGGCCGGCCACATCCTCAATATCACAAGCCTGTTCTGCGTATTGGCATCGGGGTATTGTTTTATCATTGCCTAATACTCTGCCTGCAGGGAGGCATGTTTTTCAGCCCAGAATGTCTGGTACCCTGGCCCGGCACGGCACGGCACAGTACTACACTATCCGGAACTATCCACTTCAAACTTTACTGGTATCACTGAATGTACGTACTTTATTATTATTTTTCTGTAACACTAAACCGATGACTGATGATTTTGAACCCACACTGAATCTGTCTTCGCAGCAGGCAGACGCACATTAACCGAACGTACAATGTTGAATCACTCTGTAGAAAGACTCGACTCTAATCCTCCTAAACTTACACTCTCACTGATCAGTCAGATTTTCTTTTTCCACCTCCTCCTCACAAGATGTTGGAGTTATACCACTCATGCTCCCCATGGCATCGTTTGTGAGAAAGGGGTTCGCTGCTAGGAGGTGACGCTGGTTCCTGAGAAGGATGGGCTATGTATTTCATTTCATTTCGCCTTGGATCCCTCCCCTATACATGATGATACATAAAGTAGCTTGCATTCCAGCTATTCAGAACTCATCACCATGAGACATTTCTGCACTCATGAACACGAGATGCATATGGTCCCTTGTCCACACCGTGTTATCAATTTCTTACTTTCGTTTCGATTCCCTGATATATTTGCATCATGATCACAAACACTAGAACCAACCAATGTACACTTCTAAGGCAAGTATTGTGTGGCCAAGCACCAGATCTGTTTGAAATTACAAATACCAAATGTCAACATGAAAGGTAGCCAAAATAAAATAATCCAGAAATCATTTATTGTATACATTTATGGTAACTTTCTCAATAAATTTCACTGTGGGCTCCCATGGTCGCACGACAGATATCCAGACGATATTTGATCTCGTTTCACATTGCTTGAAGCATGTTTGGTGGTGTTACCATAGCCACAGCATCCCTTTTCATCAGAGGTCCATGTCTTTCAAGTAGATTTTACACCTGTATTCCTCAGCTTGTCCTTGAACCAAATGCTTTTCCATGTAGGAGGTTGATGTCCATATTGCGTTTTAAAACGACGCTGGACAGCCATAAGAGATTGCAACTCTGCTAGTCACAACATGCGTTGAACCTATTCCTCTGGTGTCAGCAACATTACTGAACTTGCCAAAGGACACCAGGTGGCGTATGCTCGTAAGCCAAGCATGAAAAGAAACTTTCAGAGATTTCCCTTCTGTTGACATGAACTGGATACGTGTTTGACAATTAGTTTCCAAGATATAGAATATGTTTTGGCTACCTTTCATCTGGACACTATATATATTACGTATTAGAAAGTATGTACGCTTGATGATATTGCACTCACCAAATACATCATATTTATTTTATATTTCAGCATCCCGTTTCATGGAGGCATTAGCCTTGTTATTAAAGCATCCATCAATAATGCAACAATATTAAATACATAAGGAATATGTCACTCACTAAAAATGTATTTTAATACTTTATGATGTTAAAATCATTCAAATGTCATAGGACACTAAAAGTATATTTTATACATTTAAGAAATTTTGATAATCACTTTTAATGTCTTATTTTTACGTGTATTTTTCTGCCTTTTTATGACATGTTTTGGTTTCATATGGGCCATCATCAGGTGATATTTCTTTTTGGGGATACCATTGCACTGCACTTGTTCACCGTGTTCCTTCCATGCATGTCAATGTTCAGTTGAGTCTCATGATTAGTCATTGCACTCTTTTGCGGCTGTTTGTAGTTTTTGTGTGTGTCACTATCGCTTTCTTTATACATATACATACGTGTACTTCAACGGAAGTAATACACTATCATTACCTCTAACTTTAATGTGAACACATCCTTTACTATACACACACTCACTGTATATGCAAGATTGAACAGAGTTAGTTCATATATTTGTAATACGCCTCAGTTATGAATTCAGGTCATCCATCTTGTACAGATCTCCTTTTCTTACTGTAGATGTAGACACGCGTTGGGCTGCTTTGTAGCTTAACTCACATAGTGCAGTTGATGTGGTCGATGTTCCTGGTACTCTTACTCCCACAACTCTGCACGACACCGTAGAATAATCTCGCTCTGTTGAGCTTACTGGTTATAGTAACATGATGGTAGAATCAGGGAGACAGGAATCTATATGCGCTCAAGTAAGCCGTTACTTCCTTACGAAAAGTGTGTGTGTGTGAAGTGGGAGTGATTGTTAGTGACCGGTAATCAGAGTGGACAGAGAACAGGTTCAATCTTAGGGCGTAACGAACCTTTTTTAGACAGTGAATTGCTTCCAAATTACATACCACAAAGAGGGAACACTATTTAGTGTATTTCACTCACTTCACACAACACTTTTGGAAGAATTAACAATGTGAGGATTCCCTTTTATGTTATCACTCCCTAAGTACTTCTAACAATTTACATCACAGTCACTCGTACTTGTATATGGCATAGTAATACAAATCCTTATTAATAATATGTACATTCGGATCAAAGCATCTTTTGCATCTGTTCAGCCTGAATGCTCAACAGACAGTCTCTTTGGAGGTACATTGTGTGAAGTAACAAAATCCTACCAGACTTACTGAAAGTAACTCTGGTAGTAACTCTGTACTTTCAGTACAGTTACGGAGATAATGGTCAGAGAAGTGTGAAACTTTGACAGGTGTTACTTGTTGATTACCAAATACATAATAAAACTGGCAGAGATATGTGTTTTCTGTGATGTTAATAATGTACGTAACATCAAACTAACTTGTGAGTGACATGAAGCCATTAAATTGAACTACAAAAAAAACTCGCACTCCATGTCATAGTTGTCCTTAGGTTTCCAAACACTATACATGACACATGAATGGCAGGCGCTGGCGTAACATGGCTGACTGCGCATTCTGGTATAAACTGACTACATAACTACTAAAATACAGTACCTGCTTTATAGTAATTGTTCAAAGTGTCCTCCTCCAGCTGCAATGCAGTTTTCGGCACGCATCATGAGGGATTGGGGAGCATAAGCAATGTTGCCTGGATGGTGACGTATGTGTTCTGCCGCTGCAAAAATACGAACCGGCAGTGCTTCTTGTGAATCGACCTTAGTTTCGTAGACTAACGTCTTCATGTGGCCCCAGAGGTAATACTCTAGAGGTGTAAGATCTGGCGACCTCGGTGGCCAAACAACGGAACCATCACGACCTAACCAGCGGTTAGGGAAGGATTCATCCAAGTAGTGTATCACGTGCCGAGTGTAATGTGGGGAGCCCCATCATGTTGGAAGTACATTTGGCCCCTTATCGTTAACGGGATGTCTTCCAAGAAACGTGGTTACTCATTCTTCAGGAAGGCTTCATATGTGTTTCCAGTTGAAGTGTTGTGAAACACAAAAGGTCCGCACAACCGGTTCCCAAGCATACCACACCATACATTCACAGAAAATCTCTTTTGGAATTTCGTTACCATTATCTCATGTGGACTATTATGGAACCACGTATGCACATTTCGTAAATTATTTAGACCGTCCCGGGTAAAAGACACCTCGTCACTGAATAAAATGACGCCTAACAGTTCGGGATGAGCTTTATCCAGTGGCAGAAATCCATATGCTGAGCATGGTCGCTTGGTTCCAGATGTTGTACCCTTTTATCATGGTAAGGATACAACTCTTTATCATGTAAAGTCGCCACACCTGCATACGTGATACGCCAATACGAGTGGACAGACGCCGACTTCTCTGAACCATCTCAAGAATGTTCTCTCGTGTGTTTTTCATTCGTACATCCTCCCTTTCAGAGTGCACAGAAACAATCGGAAGAGAACCAGTATCACGTGTTGTGTAGCTGGGCTGGTTACTCCGCCGTCGTCAAGTTAATTATAATTATTTATCTCAAGAATGACGTTTATCCAATATTACTGAATATCAGTAATGGTATTTTCAATATTTTGCGGGATAAGGACTCTGCCTGGACTAGAGTCGAAGGAAAACCGAAGAATCACAAGTTGAAGTTGAGTTGAGAAAGGTGTTCATTAGAAGGTCGAAAAGTTAGATTAAGTAGTCTTCAGTACAGTCGATATACACTTGACCAAATCTTGTTGGTCTCTCCTCGCCCTCTTTTCATGCATACATTTTTTATACTTAACAGAAATTTCATTGGGATAGCAAGTAAGACTGTTTTAATTAAGCTGTCTCTTAAAGTCGGAAGGGGTGAGTTATTGGTAGTGATAGACCCTTGAACTTTTAACAAGTCCACTGTTTCTCTACGTCTATATTATCGTCAGTTTTTTCTTGGTTTCTGGGTTACAGCATTGAGACAGATTAATGGTTTCCTGTGTCTGACAAACAATCTCAATATGCGGTTTCATCATCATCAGTAATCTGTCAGACCACAGGTCCACAGTCTCTTCCAAAACAGTTCCTCCTCTTAATGCGATCTAGAGCTTTCTACTTCAAATGACAGTATCCTCTTCTGTCCCCAAGGTCATCCAGCATCTTCTTACGTCTTCTTCCTCGTCTTCTTGTCACTTCTATCCACCCCTCTATCTTTCCTTCAATAACTTCTTTTAGAAGGCAGTTTCTGCGTAAAACATGACCAATTCAATTACCCTTCCGTTTTCTTATTTCGTGTAGGATATTCCTCTGCTCACTGACTCTAATTAACACTTCTTCATTTCTCACATAATCGGTCCAACTGATCTTCTCCATCCTTCTCCAACACCACATTTCGAAACTTTCCAGATGTTTCTGATCTACTGCCC
>NW_019724752.1:1170265-1201234 GCF_002891405.2 Cryptotermes secundus
CTGATGACGCTGCTTCCGGCATCAGTTTTTGGTGTCTCTCTTCGTCTGATGCCTACCCTTTGACGTGTCCAGCAAGGGAGGCCCTGCCAGTAGCTACGCTACCGCTGGTATAGCTCTCAGGGTCTTTGGCATACTGAAACCCCCTCACCACGATAAGGTAGAGAGACCAACGAGGGGGTATGCAGTTTACAAAAGTTAAAATCGTTCAATACTAATAACCTAATATTATTTTTAATTACAGTATATATTTTATATCCCCTACTAGTGACGTTTTTGCTACGTGATGTCACACTACACGACACCTTTTTGCTACCTGATGTCGCACTGCACGACACTTTCCTCCTGCAGACAAAAATTGTAGGCATTACTAAAGGCCTCAATTTTTGTATATAGACCATAATCCTCTTCTTTGCCCTATCTGATCTTCTAAGTGGTTGAAATTGCTCTCGTTCAGTGTCTTTCTCATGTAGTTCAGTTAATTCATGAGATGAATGTGAGGATTGATTTGACTCAGAATTCTTTGGTTTATCTGTACTTACTTCTGCTAAATGTACGTTCATTAGACTTCGTCTTTCCGGTCTGCCTTGAGTCAGTGGAATGGGATCTGAGGATACATTAATTTGATTTATGGAGCTATTAGTGAAGGTTATATTGGAACAGATTTGCCTTGAATCTGCCCACCATTTCTTTGGAGAACACTGATTAAATAACCTGAAGGTACATTTGCGGCAACATGAACAACAGCAACATCCACCACACCAAAAGCAAATAAACAGTAGTAATGAAAACAGGTACTGTTACTGCCTGGTAACTTTAGCCGCGCGGAAAGGCAGACGCTGTTGTGGGGCACACGTAGCTATTACCCTTGCTGTGGTACCGTTCAGAGCTACTCCCCGAGCAGAAAACATTGCCTCGGAAACGAGGAGTAGATATCGCGGAATCGATACAGTGCGGCGGAGCGAAAGCACTAGCTTATCGCACTTCCGGCCAGCATGACACCATATCACAATTGCAATATGTACAATGCCTGACATAATAAGAAACACAGTAACTGTACAGTAGGCAGTACAATGAAACAAACACTACAGAACAATACCTTACAATCCTCGACAATGCACGTCGAATCCACAGTATACTGGCTCGGTGCACTCAGTGTGAATCGGCAGATGATGAATCACTGCAAGCACTGTCTGTGTCATCCTCACCATCAGTATCACCCTGCAGATTGATGATTATTTCTTCTGTCACATCCGGCACAATGCCATCTTTCTCCCAGTACAGTTTTTCTTGCGATTCCACGTGGTGACAAACCAGCCCAGTCTTCTGCCATAACCTCTTGTATGGGTTCAATTGTCACTTCCAGTAATTTTGCAAGTGACAAATCAGCTGTTGCGTTATGCTCTCTGACTATCCGTTTTATTTTCGCCCATGCGAGCTCGATCGGATTGAGATCACACATATACAGCGGCAAACGGATCACAGAATGGCCATGTCCGGACAGAATGAAATCTATCTTGAACACTTTCTCTTTCGGTTTTAGGGAAAGTATTTGATTGTAGAGGTCATTCTTCCGCATACTCATATTACAGTCGACACCCTTATTACGTTGCCACGATATCATATCCTTCTTTAGTGAGTAAGGCGTTGATAGCTTGTCTATTTGGACACAGTGGTATGGGGCATTGTCTACAACAATGACGGACTGTGGAGGTATATGGGGAACTAATTTTTCCGTCAGCTATTTTTGAAAGTTATGACCGTTCATCTGGCCATGGTAATCACCTGTTGCACCGCCAGCCATGTAGACAAGTTTGGCCTCTGGAATGAAACCGTTCGCGGTCCCTGCAGGTAGTATTATGAGTCTGTTGGCGGAGTTAACTTTTTTCTGGACTCCCATGACGTCATTACTCTGCCAGCACTTTCGAAACGTCAGGTTGCTGTCTACCTACGTCTCACCGATGTACGCGATTGATCTCCTTCCTCACGATGCTGCTTTATTTTAACCAAGTATTTACTTCGCCAATTCACAATGTCCTGTCTTTCAATCAAAATTTGACTGACATTGCCGCCATCTAAACCCCATGCTTTTAATAATTCTGCGCAAAGACGTTTCTCCCCAAGGAAAATTTATTTTGCTTTAATTATTGGCAAAAGCTTGGGGATGGTGGGCACTTGTTTCTCCTGTATAAACAAATTGTGAATTTCATTTCTAATAACGCATATATCGAAGTCGTCTACACTCACAACACTGCGAGAAATGCGTCTTCTCTTCTTCCCTGGTGACAGCAGCCGTCTGTTTGCGTCGTTTTCCTTTCGTTTCTTCTCCTCTTTTCTGATGGTTTTTACTGTGGCATAAGATACCCCAGCATATACAGCAGCACGGTCCATAGCTTTCGGGAGCGGCAATAACAAATGTCTACTCAGCTTTTCCTCGCCGCATATCTCTACAGCCAGAGTGGCAGCTGAATCTGAGGACGATTATGACACGTTTGCTAAACATATAGCAAATCAACTGCGTATGTTGCCTATGAGGAGCTTCATTCTACTCCAGGGCAAAACACACAAAATTTAATAACAATCGAACGACTCAATTGCCTTGATTCACAGGCATCTCCTCAGTTGACGTGCTCGATGGGATCTCCACAAACGCCACCCTCGCTGACTTCTCCACCATCCACCTCTGTTGAAGCTGCCAGTTCTTACGACTCGTCAAACCAACAGGGTCTTGATGTCTTGCAACGTTCCCTGTACAACATTTGTGACTTCAATAGTGTTGGAAATGGATTGCAGTAGAGAACGCTGCTCCTTGTTATTTACCTTTTTTACACTGCATTATCTTTTCACAGACCATTCCTTATATTGTACCTATAATTGTAATGTTTAATAAGGCTACTACAGTATGATTAATAATAAGCCTTTATAAGGAACAATGAATATTATGATTTTATTATATTCTTCATGATTATTATTTTTAACTCCTGTGTCGCTACTACAATTTACTTCTTCCCTTGAATCCAAATGGCAACAGTTATTTTTAAGCCGGTGTCACACTGGGCTAGTTTACTAGCTGCTAATAATGGCGGCTAGAACTTGTGGCTAGCGCTAGCGGCCAGTTAACCTGTCACACAAGGCTAGTATTGGTGGGCTAGTAGGCCAGTTGTTGAACAAACTCGCTTTACACAACATGTCTTCCATGGGTATTAGGCGTGAGGCACTGAGAAACTTGTTGCATATGGGTGTGAGACAGTTATGTGAGGAAATGGTGGAACAACTAAGGAGAAGGAAAAAACGGAAATGGGTCTTAGACTGGATTAGGAGGAAGGATCGGTTGGGAGCCTCTGCATGTCTGATGAGAGAGCTGGCAGAGGAGGATCCCAAAGGATACAGGAATATTATGAGGATGGCAGAGGTGAAATTTGAAGAATTACTTGAGATGGTGTCACCACTAATAAGAAAGAAAGATACCGTGATGAGAGAAGCTCTTAAGTGCTAAAACCAAATTAGAAATTGTTCTCAGATACCTTTCTGCTGGAGAATCCCTGAAATCTCTACAGTATTTATTCTGAGCAGGGGGTGGCAACTCAATTCTATTGGCGGGCAACACAGCCAGCGTGACGTCATTAAGCATCACTGCTGCCGCGGTGGCCAGCTGGCCCCTGGCCTCTCCCTGCCAAGGGAGTATCTGCTTTGGAAGAACCTTCTGCAGAGTTCTGGAGGAGAAGCAGATCTTAGCCGACTATGTGTCGCCCGCGGGGAACCTCATGGAGGTGTCTGCCCGGCCGAGTGACTGAACCCCGGCCGGCTCTGCTTTCTCGCCCATCTGGTGAAGATGTTTAGGTTGGCGGTCTAAGTGCTGCTGGCAGCATTTATGGTCTCAAACATGGAGAATAACTTTTGATGCGATAAGTATCTTCCTTTGGGCCCACTCTTGACGAGAAGACAGCCTAGAGAAGGGCGATCAGCGAGAGTCAACACTAACTACCGCTGCAACCTCAGCGTGGCCCCCCCTACACCGCACTGAAAAGTTGCCAGAAGAACCAACCAACATACAGAAGAGAAGGAAGAAATATTTCGACGATGATGTCGAACTAATAATACAACAACGACCCACCATCCAGACAGGGACAGGTAGAGAAGAATAAAGAGAGCGAAATTCGAACAACAAATACAACAACGAACTAACTTGCCCTCTCCCATAAACGTACAGTAGTACTTATTAAAGGAATGGAGATCAGACTTTGGCCCGCCAGCAGGCCTGAGTTCAGAGATCCCCCTAGCGTCTCGAGAGGCCGTCCGGAAGGCGTGCCATAACGATGTGTACTATGGCTAATTTCCTTTAACGCGTAATGATGCCAGTAGCTTATATTGGCCAGGGGCTCTCTTGATCGGAGGTCCTTGCTTTCTCCGCTTTCGGGTGGGCATTGTAGTCCATGAAGTTGTTATAGATGTCGATCGACTTGCGAAACGCCATGAGCGATATAGTGAGCAAGTCGCTGCGCCCCTTTATCGAGAGCTTTTCGAGCGCTTCTATCGTCTCTTGTGGTAGGGCCCCCCGTGTTCCGATGACGATTGGAAGGACCTCCGCATCCTCTCCCTGCAGCCTCTGCTTCAGTTCTGGGAGTAGCGGAGCATATTTTTCGATCTTGCTCCGCCTCCCCTCCTGGAGGTAGTCCTTGTCCTCGTGGTGGACTGTTATGTCGACCACGAAGACCCTTTCCTGGCTCTTTATCACAAGGTCAGGTTTAAGGACGCCCCCTTCGGGGGAGTTTAGCGTAGGCTCCCTTGTAATTGCTGCTTCCCTGTCATGGGCAACTGCTTTCTCCATGACGAAGTCTTTGATTGAGTCGTGCCTTTCAGTCCTTTCCTTCTTTGTGTAGGTGCACTGACCCAATATGTGCCCTAGAGTTTCTTTTTGAGCGCGGCACTTTCGGCACTCGATGTCCTTGGTGATCTTAGCCCTGGACAGTGCCGCCCTGTCACCCGCGATGTTTGCCCTCATTTTGAGGGCAGTGATGAATCTACTCGATCTGAATATCGTCGGGTTCGCGAGCCAGGTGTTTCCGATTTTGTCCCCGACGAAGGCTGGAACCGCTTTCCCTTGAGATATAAGTTGGGCCCATTCTTTAATTTCTCTTTCCTTCAAGCGGTTCTTGTGGGCCTCAATTTGTCCAATCCTTGTGATTGGCAGGTTGATCCGCGTTGCCCTCGCAATATCTTCCAACTTTTGCTTGAGCCCTGTCTCCTCGAATACAGCTTTCATTACAGGGCCTGAATTAAGTTGGAACTTTAGTCCCATTTTAAGGGCCGTCGTCGTGTAAATCGTTTCTAGTCTTGGGATGCCAAGTCCCCCGTTCTTCTTCCCGCAGTGTAGCAGGCCATTGGCTGTGCATTGCGGGAGGTGGAAGATGGTCTTCACTGATCGCCGCAGATCCTGATCCATCTTGCGGACAGTAGTCATCGGGACCAATGCCAGGACCAGGGTGTAGAGGAATTGCGGGACTATAAATGTTGTTATCAGGTGGGCCTTCTGCTGTGGTTTTAGTGATAACCTAAGGACCCTCTCCAGCGTCTCCCTGAACTTGTTGTCCAAATTGTCAGCTCTTAGCCCCTTCCAGGGTGAGAACGTGCCGCCTAAGTAATGTAGTGCCGTCTCAGCCCCGGCAAAGGGAATATCCTCGCCGTTGGCACTAAACAAGCCCGGGTCCAACAGGTGCCATGAATCTTTCGTGCATTTCACGCTGAAGGCCGCACATTTTTGGGCTGAGATGGACATGCCCAGTCCCCCTAGGTATTTCTCAGTTGTTCGGAGTAGGTTTTCTGCTCCTGGAGCCGTGGACGAAACCAGTATTATGTCGTCCGCAAAGGCAAATGACGACACCTGCACGCCATTGCTTAGCTCGAAACCTTGCATTTCCTCTAGCTTTAGGAGGAGAGGCTCCAGGACCGCGTTGAAGATGAAGGGGGAGAGCGGGTCGCCTTGTTTGACGCCTCTTCTGATGCACATGGGGACTTGCCGGCAGCCCTGGGTGATGTTCGTGCGGATATCCTTGTAGGAGTCTTCAATCAATTCTATCATAGTCTCAGGTATGCCTTTCCTTCGTAGGGCGTCGCCTATCGCCCTGTGTGGTATGGTGTCGAAGGCTTTGGCTATATCCAGCTGGACTGCCGTCATACCGTTCCACCTCTTAGCCAGTTTCATGAGCCCATTTAGCACTTGCACATTGTTGAAGCAACCCGCCTCCTTAATGAATCCCTTTTGTCTAGGGGAGAATCGCACGAATGACCCGAGTTTCTGGTCAATTAGGCCCCAGTAGATTCTGCTTAGCAAGGAAGATACTGTGACGGGCCAGTAGTTCTTGACGTCGTCGGGGCGCTTCCCCTGCTTCAGGAGGAGAGTAGTTCTATTCTCTCTCCAGGCTGTGGGTTGTCTGCCACGCACTGTTATAAGTGCGTAGAGAAGCCTGAGAATTTCCTGAATGCTCGCCTTTGTGATGTGGTCCTTCTTGACGTCGTCTGGTCTGGCCGTGGTATTTCCCTTCGTTCGTGCCATTCTCCCGTGTATCTCTTTCCTCGAAATTGTTGGGAGTATATCGTGGAGGTCCAGCGGACTCTCTGTTTCCCCCATCTCCCCTGTTAAAAGGCTGGTCGATTTCTGGGGTATTTTCCCAGAGATCCTTATAGAGTTTTTCTATTTCAGAAGTAGGCAGCTGGAAGACGTCTTCCTCCAACCAACTCACATCTTCCCTCACTAGTTTTGCCAGCTGTCCCGGGTCTTTGTTGAACAGTTCTTGTGTTCTCGCATATATATATCTCTTATATTTTGTCCTCCTTCTCCCAGTCCCCTTCCGGCGTTTTCTGCTCAGATTCCTTTTCGCCTGGATGCCCTGGCTCTTTATATGTGCGACTACTAGATCATAAATGTAGTCTAAGTGTTCGGCCGGGACCTGCCCGTCCACCTCATCAGCATATCTCAGGGCGTCCCTCAGCATGACCAGAATTTGTTGGTCTTCCTCTGACGTGTCCATTTTTCCTACGTTCGGACTGACTGAGTTCTGAATCAGGGCCTTACGCCACGTAGCTTCCCCCGGCCATGACGGTCGGGAGAAGTCAGTCACTGTAATCTGCGGTATTGGTGGAATCGCCGCCCTGTCTATCTGGTCTATCACTGGGATTCGGGAAGCTTCTCCTTCGTTCTGGTTGTCGACGTTCGAAGGTTCCTCTGCCGTCTCCTGAGTGGATCCTGCCGCTGCTTGTGAATGGGCTAGTAGGAGTTCCGCCCTTCGCGCTTTGTATGTGGCCTCCGCTCTCTTATCTCTTATTTGTTTGTTGGTCTTTGCAGGTAGGTATGGACACATCTTGCTAGCTATATTGCGCTCTTGGTGTAGTTCTAGCTCCAGGCGCAACATTAAGTCGATTTCATCCTTTGTCCACACCTGGCCGTAACACTCAGCTCTTGGACGTGTAGCGCCTCCTGCGGTGGCAGCAGTTCTCTTTTCGTTTCTTATCTGAGCGTGCTGGTGTCGCTCGTGCTGCGAGAGCCCTCTCTTCGTCTTATAGTGTTTGCCACAACTGGCGCATATCTGAGCGCCCTCCTGTGTGGGTTCCTGTGACCCTTTGCATTTCGGCATATGGCAGAGAGTGCCATGTTTGCTTACATAATTCTTTTTGCACTGTAAGCATCTAAATGTGACTTTAGTGCCCTTGTGACTGTTCTTCATATGGTTAACCTCGTCGTTAAGACTGAGGGCCATGAAATTTCCACTCTTCGAATTGAGACATAAACCGCAGCTGCGGTCTGTAAAAGGGAGGTCGACGGTGTATTCCGTTACCATTTCCGTAAGCCCTTCTTCGTTTCGTTCGTACCCAATAGTCCCCTGGGATGGCCGTAGCCTACGACGGGGGGCGGGACTGTGCCCCTCGAAGTCCGAGGCTTCACTTGATGAGAAGAGAGCCTATATTGTGATCCCTCTGGGGGGCTAGCCCAGAGGGCCCTCCGCTGACTATTCGCCAGGTGATAACACCTGCCCAACTCTCAGGTGGCCCAAGGCCGGACCTTGTCAGTGTCTCCCCTAGGGAGTTAAGGGTCGGAGTACCCTTAAGAGAGACCCTTTAGCAGAAGTGTCATACTCGTCCTCAGATTCAGCTGACACTCTGGCTATATCTTGTAGCTTATTTATAGCGGATTCAATGGCTGTCAGTTTTAATGTTATATTTTAGCGTCCTGTTGCACTGATTTAAGTCCATGATTTATTTAATCCATCTTGCAGTGCATACACTCATTTTTCTCCTTCTCTCCCTCGCACTACATGTTTCGGCATAATAATGCCATCTTCAGGTGCTTACTTATCCACGTCAAACCAGTTCATTGCATGCCATGTTCACACATTAAAATAACTAAAATATGTATCTATCATATACATTGTCCAACGTTAAAAATATTAAAATTGTTCAGGATACCACATCGCTACGTCGCCCCTCACTACGTCAGTCACGCCCATTCTCCTTTGTTGGAGCACTCCTTCACTATCTTGTGTGTNATGAGTGTATGCACTGCAAGACGGATTAAATAAATCATGGGCTGTCAGTTTCTTGATCTTGTTGCCTTTTTTAAGTCCTGTGACGGAATGAGCTGAGGGAGGAGACCTGTCAGCTAACCTTTTGTTTGTCCCGGCAGGGGGATGTGAATAATTCAGCTGCTTGTCTTGGCTTGGAGAACTGTGAGACAAGTATTGTCGATGGTTTCCTGCTTGTCGTTTACTTCACCTTGCGTTTCCGTGTTTGACATCTCTGCTGTCGATATGTCCTGAAAAGGAATGAAATAATGAGAAAATATGTGGCAAAAAATGATCTCATTGATTTCATTGCTTTCAGGTACCTACGTCTACTGATGAGTGGAAAACTATTCAAAAGGCTTTTGAATGCAGGCGGAATTTCCCGAACTGTTGTGGCGCCTTGGATGGAAAACACATCCAGATCGTGCGCCCTAAGAATTCCGCATCATTATTCTTCAATTACAAAGAGTATTATTTTGTTTGCCATGGTAGACGCAGATTACTGCTTTAGATATATTGATGTTGGCCTTGATGGAAGATCTAGTGATAGTACGGAAATCCATAATCCAAGTTTGAACGCAGCAATGGAACAAAACTTTCTCAACTGGCCTACAGGAGGACTATTTGTGGGAGATGATGCATTTCCTATTCAACCCTACTTATTGAAACCGTACTCACACAGATGGCTGTCCAACGAAGAAAGGATTTTTAACTACAGGTTATCAAGAGCACGCCGTGTTGCAGAAAATGCTTTCGGGATATTAGCTGCAAGATTTTGCATATTCTGTAGACCAATTAATCTTTCGGTTGAAACAATAGATCTCGTTGTAAAAGCTGCATGTGCTCTACACAACTGGCTTAGAGTAACTTCTACCACATACTATCTTCCCCAAGGATCTCTGGACTTCTGGTGAACGTGTTCCCGGTGCGTGGCGACAAGAACCTACTGCAGTGCTTCCAGTCGATCGTTTGTATTCATCCATTAATTACAAGAGGGACGGAGAAGAGGTCTGTAAACGATATGCAAGAGCATTTGTGACGGACTTAGCCGTACCGTGGCATTATACAGCACTGAGGAAGTCCTAGAGCGCAGGATCTGGCAGTTTTTGTTCTTTTTTAGTGAAACATACGGGGAATTTTTTCTGTGTTGCTGTTGGAACTCCTATTGCAAACAAGCTATTCTTACAGTCACAAAATCAAGCACAATTATTATAGGTAGCCTATGTAAGTAACAAATTCTGTACTGCAAGCAAGAAGTATTTTAACCAATTAAATAGTTTAAACTTATTTTAACTAATTAAATATTCTATAAAGAGTTAATCTGAACTTACCAAGTTTGGTGTTTATTCCCTTCTGAAACACCGTTTCGCCAGAATGAATCATCTACAGTAAACCATACGAGCTTTGGTTTGTTGACGTCATCGAGTCCTGCTCCGCCTTTCCTGGAATGGTTCACCTTATTAAGCTCTAGCCGGTAAGAATCACGAAGAACTTTAATTTTCTTCATTAGCTGGAGAATTGTTGACACTTCCAGTCCCCCTGATTTCATCTCCGCCATGAGTTCAATGAAGGCGGCGTTCTTTGCATTCCTCTTCATATACAAATCACATGACGGATTCCACAAACACTCGTACTTTCTGAACATGTTTAAAAATTCTATTATTTCTTTTCCATTCCACTTCAATGTACCATCACCCATTTTGCTTGCGGAAAGAATACAACTACTACGCCAACTGATCTGCACATGTTTCTCAACTCGCCGCTAGTAATGCACTGTGACACCGGCTTAAAAGTGTACCATGAAGTACCCATTCTTCCCCAAGAGAATGTTCTTCTCTCCTCCTGAAGTCTTTGTTCTTCGAGTAACGTATTAACCTCATCGATTCTAAGGCTAGTACTATTTATCTCATTTATAGATGGCATGATATTGGATAAAGGAAGGTTCAAAGGGACATTTTTATTTTCTCTTGCTCTGGGAGTAAACAATCAATGTTTACATCTACAAGGTGTGTCCCAAAAGTCATGAAATATATATATATATATTAATTTATTGATGATATCGGTACAAAGTGTTACTATTCTTCAAAGTACTGTCCATGAGCATCTACACATTTTTTCCACCGACTCTCCCATGCCCGGTACACCCCCTCAAAGGCCTCGACGGGAACCTCATTTAAAGCTGTTGTCACGGCCGCTTGGATAGCCTGAATGCTTTCAAAACGGCGTCCTTTGAGTGCAGTCTTGATCCTCGGGAACAAAAAGAAGTCGGCCGGAACTAAGTCGGGGCTGTAGGGTGGCTGCGGCAGCGTTACCACGTGGTGCTTTGCCAGGAACTCACGGACGAGCAGAGACGTGTGGCGGGGCGCATTGTCATGATGCAGCCGCCAGTTAGCGGTGATGTCTTTTCGCACGCGGATGACCCTTTTCCTTAATCCTTGTAGAACATTCACGTAGTAGGGAGCGTTGACGGTCTGTCCTTGGGGTAAAAACTCTTTGTGGACCACACCCTTGACGTCGAAAACGACGATGAGCATTGTTTTCACTTTGGATTTTCTCATCTTCGCCTTCTTCGGTTTCGGGGAAGCCGAGGTATGCCATTCAGCACTCTGGCGCTTCGTCTTTGGGTCATACTCAAATGTCCACGTTTCATCACCGGTAATAACACAGTCTAAATAATGAGGTTCAATTTCCACACGTTCCTTCAATTCACTTGCGATCAACACTTGATTGGCCTTTTGCTCCTCCGTCAGCAATTTGGGGACCAGCTTGGCGCACACCTTTCGCATGTTCAGCGATACTGACGCCTCCGATGCTCGAGCAGACTGAACTTGGGCGCGCTGTGAAGCTAAAGGCCTCCCCCCCTCGCGGGAAAGAACTATATTTGATGACTTTTGGGACACCTTGTACCAGTGGTTAGGTTGGTTTCGTGATGAGATAGTGGATATAGGATGCTTTTACTACCTAATCCTTTACAATCTTGTCTTAGCATTAGAATACCTCGACCATGCAAACGATCGGAATGTCGTCCATTTTGACATATTATGGTAAACAATTCCATTTGGGGTGCTACATATAACCAAGCATTACTTAAATGTAATGGTATCCACATAACTTGTCGTAATGGCAAGTAATTAAAGGTACAGTCGTCAGGTATTTTCTCGTCATTTGGATGTAGTAAGATAGCTATACAATCCACATTAGGTGCATATGTCACTATTGGCGTCATCTCAGCACAAACATAGTTAAGGTTATTAGGCTGCAAACATTTTTCAAGTTCTTATCGAGAAATGTGCCCATATTGTCTGTTTAAAGAATCCACAAAACTGTATTCCTTTCTTACGTTCAATACCTTCATTGTAGCATTGGATTGCATTATTACAGGAAAAGGTATCAATCTATAGAAAGTAAATCTAGTTTCCAAAATTAATGGGATTTTGACAACGTAGACCCAAAATTTACCTTGTGTATAAATAGTAGGTCTAATTAAGGAAGTAAGTTCTGCAGATGAGAAGGGAGGAAACATTGTTGATTCTGGCATGGGTTCTTGTGTTAATACCTCCTTAAGTTTCTGAATAGGTATTATTTGAGGTGGGAGAACACCATTTTGAGCGTGTAAATATACATCAATCTATAAGTCAAATGTGCCTTGACATTCTTCAATCCCTCTTTTAATTTGCTTAATCAGTTCATTTAGGACAAGGCTTGTATCAATCTCGTATTTTAATTTCGTATCGTGCAATTCTACGTTATGAGCTAAGTTTTCCAAAATTTTCTTCCATTTTTGTTCGTTTCTTAGCATATCCCTTGAAGTGGAATTCATAGTAACAATGGTTGATTTTAAAACTAACAATTGTTCTGATGCAGTTCTTAAAATATCCTTATGGTCTTTTTCCATTTCCATTATGTGATCATAATTTAACATAACTTCCTCTTCCGTGGCTGTTCCAAAAAGGAATTTTAAAATTTTCCCACCGAAGTCAAATAAATCTCGCTTCTTGTTTGTTCTTGTCCAACTAAATCTACTAAAATATCTTTTAGCCTGTCAACAAGGCGTCGTTTGGATTGAAAGTAAGGAGCGCTCGGTCTACAATCAGTATAGATAAACCAAGTCTCGTTACTCAGTCTGTTACACATTTCACTTAGTGTTACAATTCGTTGTTTAGTTTGTCTCCATAAATCTTTGACAGGTCTTAGGTCTACATAAGTTACAAGACTCCATTCCGTTAAGAAAAATGTATGCTTCCCATACTGTCAAAGTAAACACCTGTTTGACTTGTGATCTGAGTTATCCGCGAACCTTTGTCAAAGTCCAGTGTTTCAGCACATACACCTGTATGCTGATCTATTTTCGTTACATACATATACCACCAAAGGAGGAACAAGACATTCACCCATGCCTTTTCCTTCATGTCTCACCCGAACCTGTAACATATGGTTTGGTTCTATTAACATGGATTTTCACTTGCTTTTGACTTGTACCTATTTTAGTTAAAGTAACATTCGTTCCATTTATCTCCTTGACCTCATATGGACCCTTCCACAGTGGATCAAGTTTGTTTCTTTGTTCATTGTAAACTAATACTAAGTCTCCTACTTCGTACTGCTTACAGTTCCTAGTTTTATTTACCTTTTCACATTGCTTTACTTTATTAACCTGTAATCTCTCTTTTGCCTGCTGCCATGCTACTTGAAACTTCTGTCTGAATTCATGCACCAAATTTTCATAATTGTACAAAGGTTGAGGTTTTTGTTGCAACATTCCAGGTATTTTTGCTATTCTTCCAAATAATAATTCATATGGCGTGAATTTTGTCACAGTGTGTGGTGAAGTATTGTACGTGAAACAAGCGAAAGGAATCCATTGATCCCAATCATCTTGTAACTTGTTACTGAAGCAACGGAGATATTCAACTAAAACTTTATGTGACCGTTCCAGACTTCCGTTTGTTTCTGGGTGGTACACACTGGTTTTTAACTTCTTTATCTGTAGTAATTTACAACAGTTTACAAACAAATTGCTCATGAATTGCGATCCTTGGTCTGTCAAAATTTGATCTGGGATACCATACTTTAAAATAACATCAAACACAAATTTGTGGGCTATTGTTTCTGCCAAAATGTCTTCAGTTGGAATGGCAATAATATATGTACTTAAATTATCCTGACATGTAAGTAAATATTTATTTCTTCTTGTTGACATAGAAAATGGACCTACTATATCTAGGTAAATTTTATCCCACAGTCGTTCTTGGGTGTCTGTTATTTGTAAATCGGCTTTTACCTTCGGACATGTTTGTTTGTTTAATTGGCAAACTGGACATTTTCGAATATAAACCTCCACGTCCTTGAACACGTGGCGCCGTGATACATACAATTTTAAGCTTTCATATGTTCGCTGGATGCCTTGATGGCCTCCAGTTGGACATTCGTGCATTTCCTTTAACAATTTTAATTTTCTTTCTTTTGATATTTCTTGCTTATTAGCTTGAACACCTCATACAATAGGGTATCTGCTAAGTTCATCGGCATTAACGTTTTTCACACCTGCTTTATACACAATTTTAAACTGGTATTCTTCTAGCAACAACCGCCATCGTAACAGGCGATAACTTGGATCTTTTATGCTAAATATCCAAGTCAAAGGTTTATTATCAGTAGGTACAATGAACGTTTTTCCGAGTAAGTATGGACGAAAATGCTTACGTGACCATACTATTGCAAGAAATTCCTTTTCTACAGTGCAGTAATTTATCTCAGCTTTATTCAGAGTTCTACTCGCGAATGCGATGGGTTTATCCTGGCCAATATCTCCTTGACTTAATATACTTCCTATTGCATAATCACTGGCATCTGTGGTTAATACAAAAGGTTGTGTGAAATCTGGAAATTGTAGAACTGGGTGTTTTGTTATTTGTTTTTTCAAATCTCGAAGGCTATCTTCTTGTTCTCTTTCCAATTTAAACGTTTAAGTTTTCTTTAACAGATCATTAAGTGGTTTAGCCCTTTTGCTGAAATTCGGTATAAACCTTCTGTATTATCCTACAAGCCCTAGAAATGATTTTACACTTGTGGTTGTTTTAGGAGTTGGAAATTCTACTGTTGCTCTTATTTTATTAGCATCTGGGGCTACTCCATCAGCCGTTATAGTATGGCCTAAATATTATAAGTCCGTTTTCAAAAATTCGCAATTGTTGTTCGCAAAATTCTTATTTTAGCATATTTTAAACTATCTTGTTCAACTAACGAGACTTGTGATCCTGTGTCAATCAATGCCTCTTCATACCCTTTAGGTAAATAATCACATAAAAGATATACTACAACCGTGTTCACTGTTCCTTTATCCACTAGGTTTTCCTTACATACCAGTTCGTTTAAAAAGTTGCAACCTTCAACTTTATGAAATGGACTGAAACTGGGTTGCTCAGACAGTCCTACTGTCTATTTCCCGGATTGCCCTTGCAGTCTCTGGTTTCATGTCCACCCTTATTACATACCTTACAGAAGGGTTTGCCCTTGCAGTCCCTTGACATATGACCAGGCTTCTGACAACGGAAGCAAGTAACCGTCGCAGTTGCATTTACTCCTGGTTCCCTCTTTACCTGTACAGAAGAGGTACAGGTGCCACCTACACTTCGTACATTCTGTGGGTGGTATACTTCTTTTACATTCTTAGTTCGGCCCTGATTTACATTATAAGATCTGAATTGTTCTCTGGATTTTTGAGCACTTTCCTCTTCTAATGCTGTTTCAATCAATTGTTTCAATGGTTTGTCCTCAGCTTTCACCTGTGTAATTGTTTTGATAGAATCATCATAAAGTCCTTGAATGAAACAGCATTTGCTCAATAATGAAACTTTTATTTCCCCCATCCTGCATTTCTACTGACCAAGTCGCCATTTGTCTGTTAAGGGCCCTAGTCAATTCAGAGGTCATTTTCTCTATCCTGTTTCCCCATCCAGTCACGTTTTCATTCTGCATTTGTTTGCTTGTGAACAATTTATTGGCGTAGAAGTCGAGAGTTCGTTGTACCGCGTAGTTTAATTCTAATTTATCCTTAACAGTCTCTCATGTTTGAAGTTCCTGTGGAATGGTACGGTAGCTTAACACTGTTTTTGCTTCCCCCTTTATATGAGCCAAAACAAATACTACTCTGTCCAAAAAGTATCCGACCTTGGGCCGGGAAAAAAAAGTTCTGTATATGTAACCCCCTTCAAAGTAGGCCCCTTGTGACTTCACACACTTAGCCCAGCGGTCCTTCCGTCGCTGGAAGCAATTCTGGAAATCTTCTTTTGTAACGGCGTGCAGCTGCGCCGTCGCATTCTGTATGATGTCCTCGCGGCTGTCAAAACGGCAGCCTTTTAGCGGTGTCTTCAATCTCGGGAACAGCCAGAAATCACAAGGAGCCATGTCAGGAGAGTAGGGAGCCTGGCGAACCTGCGGAATGCCGNCTTCTTTTACATTCTTAGTTCGGCCCTGATTTACATTATAAGATCTGAATTGTTCTCTGGATTTTTGAGCACTTTCCTCTTCTAATGCTGTTTCAATCAATTGTTTCAATGGTTTGTCCTCAGCTTTCACCTGTGTAATTGTTTTGATAGAATCATCATNGTACTCATGTTGCACAACACCCCGGTAATCGAAAAAAAGAGTCAGTATCACCTCCACATTGCTCCGAACCTGTCGTGCTCTTTTGGGCCTCGGGGATGTTGGATGCTTCCATTGTGACGCCTGGACCTTGGTTTCCGGGTCATATCCGTACACCCACAACTCGTCACCAGTGATCACAGTCTTCAGGAACTCAGGATCCCTGTTGGCGCACTCCAGCATGTCCTGCGCGACCTCAAGACGGAGTTGTTGCTGCTCCGGCGAAAGCAGCTTGGGCACAAATTTTGCCGCCACTCTTCGCATGCCCAAATCCTCAGTTAAAATTGTGTTTGCGGAACCTCTGCTGATCCCAACCTCATCAGCAACTTCATGGATGGCCAAACGACCGTTCTCCATGTTCAGTGTCCGCACTTTTTCAATGACATCAGCATTGACGGTCTCTGGAACGCTGCCCACTGTCCGCCGACATACGGCCATGTTAAAAGCGGTTGAACTACCCTTTAATTTGAGTGACCCCCATTGGATCATCGCTGAAAAGCTGCTGAATTTTGCGAATTGTTTCCGCTTGGGTATTCGTAAGTTCTGACAAAACTTAATGCAGTATCGCTGCTCCAAGCGTTCTGTTGTCTTGAGCGAAACGAGAATGCGACGAACACGTGTTACACCACTTCGATATCTGGCAGCCACAGACGCATCCGGCAGTGTTGCGAGTCAGCAAAAAATCACGCATGCGCATGAAAGTCCCTTCTACCACTACACTCAGTTTCCCCACCCCTTTGACCATTACTTACAGCGGAAAAAAATAAAGTCGGATACTTTTTGGACATACGTTGTGTATATATATATATTGTAACGTGTTTCGTTACGAAATATGCCGTAGAGATCGTTAATTGGTTTATTGAACGATCTACAAATATCGGCCACAATTAATTCCACAGTTTACAAACCCTACAACAGAATTTCCTCACACTATCTTGAAGAGTCTTCACGTATTAATAACGTGGGAGCTATACAAGTCTTCCTGAATTACACACTTTCACTCGTAACACGCCGCTGGCTAGATTCTAACTCTGCTTGCAAGATGCTGCCTTGAGGACTGTTGATAACACACTCTGACTCGTAGGCTTGCTCGGAACTAACTCGTAGGTAGCTGCCTTGAGAACTGTAGATAACGCACTCGCTCGACTACTACTTAACTCTGCCGTAGCACATTACAACTCACTGGTAGCTGCTGTGCAGTTCCCTTATATATCCGCAGTGGTGCCTGTTGCGTGCCACGTCACAGTAGGAAGCGGTTCCGCGTAACCGCGCGTTGCATAGCTACCAGGATGTGGGGACTCGGCTAACTTCGTCTCCGCTCGTGACGTCACCGCGGGGAGACTGGCGGGGTGATGACTCGCCTATTACGCGAGCGGTACGTTACCGCTACGTGCCGCTGGGGAGGTAGGGGTCCTTTGTTGCGCAGCATGTCACAATATATAGGAATACGTACAGTAATTGAACTACCGAAATGGATCCCTATCGGTGCAACACGTCGTGTTATATACTAACATAAAACTTCTGCCTCAAGTTGGTGTTATAATTAAAGTAGTAAATGCATAAATAAGATAAAAAATATATATAAAGGTATGCCATATATCAAATTTATAATGCGTTGAATATATTGAAACGTGTTTGGGCTACTGTGGACACCGTTCGGATTGTTATTTTCTTTTATTAACCTACAATTAATTATAACACTGTTGCGGGTTTACACAATTTACAAATTCTACACACTGTTGAGGCACTACGCTACAAGCCGGAAGGTTGCGGGTTCAAATCCCGAAGAGGTCATTGGATCTTTTTCAATTGACCTAATCCTTCCAGCCGCATTATGGCCCTGGGGTCAACTCAGTCTCTAACAGAAATGAGTACCAGGAATATTCTTGAAATATCCTTGGAGGTAAAGGGCGGCCGGCACGTAAGGATGACAAACTTGCCGTCATCTATGGTCCGATTGTCTGGAAAATGTGAGAACCTCAACGACTCATACGCCGCCCGCGCACTAGGCGGCCACGACAGCGACCAGTGTCGCGAGGCCAGCTGCTGAACGTGCGGCCAAACGAGCGACCGATATCGTCATCAGTTTCAAAATGGAAGTCGAAGAGATCGCAGCTATTGCATATCTGTATTATAGGACAAAACGCGGGTACAAAAGAAAGTACTGGGTGCATCCACTCTTAAGCTCCAGGTAAACAAAAGGAATGTTTACTACGTTTTTTATAGAACTGAGAACTTATGAAGAGAAGTTCTTCAGTTACACAAGAATGTCTATCAAATCACATGACGAATTGCTTGATACAATAAGGCCCCTGATTACTGGCATTAATACCACAATGAGGCCGTGCATCAGTGCAGAAGAGAAGTTATTAGTCACCTTGAGGTAAGCAAAAATTTTAAAAATATAACAACAAGCAGCGTGCCCCTAAAGTCTTGCAATATGATTAAGTATAGTGTTCTTTTCGTACGCATGTCTGAACAGGACTTCATTCGTACACATCACCGTACACACTCACTATATCACTTGCTGGAGACTGCGTTGATGTGTCACTTGCCAGTGTTTCTGCAGGAGACTGTACAAATCTTCTGAATTGTGGGCTTTGATTGTGGGGTGTGGCAGCTGGAAGTTGATGGGCGGGGATCATTTGGTGGCTGTTGCACGAAGTGAGACTGAATAAAATAGCCCAGAAGATATTCCTGCTGCTGATTTTGTGTAAGGATGGTGGACGATAGTGGTGTCCCACTTGAAAGCTGCGAGTGTTAATGTGAGTTGTGATACTTCTGCGCCCTCTGCATCACCTGTATTATTTCCATTTTAGTCTGCAGTTTCAAGTAATTAGGAACACTTGCAAGGTCGTTATGCAAGGAGAGTAGTAAAAATGTTTATCGTCGTCTTTTGGTCCTTTCTTCTATTTCTAGCGCTTCTCGTGCCTCTCTTGCCGCTGCGGCCTCCTTCAATATACTGACCAGTTCGTTCCCCACTGGGTCTTCTACTCTTCTTTTCTTGGAGTGAGATCGGCAAAGCCAGCATATGGTCCCTCAGCACGAGTCTGCTCCGAAGAGTCCTGGATATCTTCTCTAGGCAATACATTTGTTTCAGTTTCATTCACTGCTATAGCTCTACTTAAAAATAACAAATTGTTGTAACATGTAACATGATTTTCTGGATGCTGCTGAACCACTTTTAGTGTTTTTAAGGCGTCTCCTTTCCCTTGCGAAACTATCCCGCAAGTTTTGCACTTCTTTTGAAGAGAAATGCCTGAAATAAAATTAATAATTTTCACTTTAGGTATTTGGCCACAGGATGTACATTTGCAGACCTTCATCACACATTTCGGCTGGGTGAAATGACACTGAGAGAAGCACTCAGACAAGTATGCCATGTAATGTGGACAAATCAGAGAGCAATATGTTTACCTGAGCCTACAAGAGATCAGTTGTTAAAAACAGCTCAACAATATAATGCAGTGACTAATTTTCCAAACTGTGTCGGTGCTCTTGATGGAAAGCACATACGTGTTGTGAAACCAGCACACAGTGGGTCACTCTACTACAACTATAAACATTATTTTTCTATCGTTCTTATAGCTTCTGCTAGTGCTGATTACAAATTTACATTCATTGATGTCGGTACATATGGAAAATGTTCCGATTATGGGGTTTTTCATCAATCACTCTTTTGCAACAAACTTCAGAGTAATAAATTAGATATACCAGAGGGCAGACCAATTTCCAGCTCAGATAACAGACCAATTCCCTATGTGTTTGTGGCAGATGAAGGCTTCGGTTTGACAGATAAAGTAATGCGCCCTTTCTCTGGAAGTCGTTTGGATTTCAGAAAAAGGGTTTTCAATTATAGACTGTGTAGAGCGAGGCGCATCATTGAGTGTACTTTCGGTATACTAGCCAACAAGTGGAGAATTTTTCAGAGGCCTTTAAATGTTGACATTGATTTTGCTATGAATATAGTAAAATGTTGTTGCATTCTACACAGTTTTGTTCGTGATCGTGATGGTGTTGAGCAGATTGAAGAAGATTTAGGTTCTTGCGNGCAGACCAATTCCCTGTGTGTTTGTGGCAGATGAAGGCTTCGGTTTGACAGATAAAGTAATGCGCCCTTTCTCTGGAAGTCCTTTGAATTTCAGAAAAAGGGTTTTCAGTTATAGACTGTGTAGAGCGAGGTGCATCATTGAGTGTACTTTCGGTATACTAGCCGACAAGTGGAGAATTTTTCAGAGGCCTTTAAATGTTGACATTGATTTTGCTATGAATATAGTAAAATGTTGTTGCATTCTACACAGTTTTGTTCGTGATCGTGATGGTGTTGAGCAGATTGAAGAAGATTTAGGTTCTTGCGACTTTAATAATTTTCAGAACTGTGGGGCAAGGCCAAACAGAAATGGTTTTTCTGTTAGGGATTGTTTTGCAGATTATTTTGTAGGTGAAGGGAGCGTTCCATGGCAAAATGAATGTGTGTGATGCCTTCAATGTGAATTTCAGTTCGCAAGGCACACAACGAAATTGAAGTACTGAATGTACAACAAAGTGAAAATGACCGTGAATTTCCTGTTCTTAAACAATGCAGTAAACTTTCTGTTCCAAAATTAGACACTAATGGTAATAATGAACATTAATAACGAATGAATAAAAAAATAAGATGACACTTACCCAGGACTTCTTTTCCTTTATTATCTGAACACCTGTCACCTCCAAATAATTCGATGATTTCCTGCCATTCTCTTTTCTTTATATTGAGGTCACTGTAGGATTTCCGTGACATATCCCAAATTGCCGGCCGTTTTTCAATTTCTTCGATGAACTTTACGTTGTCAATATCCATGATGAGATCGTTCTCACAACTGAACAGCAAGAATGTTTACAGCTTGGCGGGTATTAAGGCTGGTCGCACGGCTGGCATTAGTGAGTGCGCCGTTGACCATTTGCCACAATAGGAATAGCTGGCCGCTGACTTGTCGCTCTACGTAGCGGCCAACGCCGCGTCAACTGGCCGCTGTCGCTAAGTGCGCGGTTGTCCATATAGTACACAAGGGTATTTAGCTGGCCGCGGCGACAGTGGTGGCTGTCGTGGCCGCCTATTGCGCGGGCAGCGATACTGCTCCGACTATGCCTGTCAGCTCTAGGTTCGTCTTACCACGCCGTCCACTGCAATGTGTAACTACACCGTGAACTACCTTTGATGTGACGGCCAAAAACCGAAAATTGATGGCTCGCGTTAAGTGTATTTTGCGCGCAACGAGGTTCGGCTCGCATTTATGTTCGCCAACTATGGACGTGTTTAATGCTTGCAACAGGTTTCGGCTCGAAGCTCTGCGCGCTAATGTGGAAGCACCTTTACACACTAATCTCTTCACTCTATCTTCAGTAGTCTTTGCTTATTTAGGGTATAACACGGGAGCTATACTAGTGTCACTGAATTACCCACTCCCAAGACCCAATGCCTTCTCAGTTATCACAAACTATCACTGATTATCACTCATAAAATCTTCTAATTACGCGTTCGGTTCTTCCTCCCGCGGCTGTCTCGCACTCCGAGAACTCACTGACTTCTGTTCTGCTGAATTTTTGCTCTCTTGGTAAGATGGGTGCTTAAATCTCATTGCTTTCCTGAAATAATTTCTATCGTCAGCGGCCCACAGCACTCTTCCATAATGAGGAAACTCCACCTCTGCACACGCGACAGGCTGCAGTATCACATTGCTTCTTGTTCCTCGTGGAAGTCTCATGAGATTCCCTCCGTAAATTCCAAGGTGCCGTTAATCAGCTCGTGTTCAGCCAAGAAGTTGGGAGGCAAAATTACTTCACTTGGAACACCCATGCTTGCATTCCGGAGTTGGTGAATCAGTTTGCAGACAGAGTATATGCGGAAGCTGTCTCTTCCTGCATTCATGTGCGGACCACAGCGTTCATTCAGCTGCCACAAAATGCTTTCAACAGCTTTGATATCTCCTGATCGTGTATACAAAGGCAGCAGGTTTGTTTCGTCTCCGTCCTCTCTGACTCACTCCCGAAACTGTCTGGAGGCAAAGGAATCAGAGGAATTTCTGTTGCACGTTTGGTTGCCAGGAAAGCGTATCCGACCGGTGTTAATGAATGCTTGATAAGTCTTCCTAATGCCGTCCACAAAACTGAACTGGCATACAAAATAATCTGACCCAATATGTTATCCTGCGGGGCGGTGCCAACCAAGTACAGCCTCTACATCACTGGGCTTAAGAGACTGACACGGTGCCCGAACATCACACAATTGTTCCTTTCTGCTTGAAGACGGCACGCATCAAGTTCACTTCAATGGGGTCTCTGGGTCTGCGGAGAGGACGCACGGACGGCAGCCACCCTCTGCTCTCATTTGTTTCATTGGTTTATTCTGTGTCAGTGTTGTTTCTTCGTATTTATTCTTTGGATTCCAGCACCGAATCAGGTACACAGCTCTGGAGAATTATTTTGTCCCTGGATTTCAGCATATTTCTTAATTTGAGTATGTCCAACTCGTACGGGTCCTGTTGAAGTGTCACCATTGTTGTTCGAATCCACTTTTCTCTGAACTATCAGAGTGACTTTATCACCAGAAAGAACTCTGTGTTCCTTAAAACTGTAATGTGATTTACGTGTCTTCTGCATAGTCCGAAACATAGCTCCTGAAGTGATACCATTATGTTCTGCATCATATCTATTCTTAAACTGCTTTGCACTTACATCACCACCAACTATGGAGTCACGGTAGGCTCTCTAGACAGAATGAGCGCTCGAAGATCATTAGCTCCACCTCTGGGCCAAGTGATAGGCTCTGGTTTTGCAGGTTTACTCGTGTAGCCATAGGAAGCTGCTTTCTCGAGCTGAAAACGCTTCAATGGCTTATTTTTTAATATTATAAGACATAAGTCCCGTTGTTTCTGCTTATCTCTGGAGGTTGAAGTAGTAATGCATTTTCTTTGTGCCCTTGTTTTCTCCGCATTAGCTTTTGGAGGCTGTACACAGGGATTTTCTTGCTGAAAGAAGCGTTGTGGTTTCTGACCACCACCAGACTGGTTCTCCCAATGACGTGGAAACTTCATCCCATAATGTACATTGGCGGTTGCGATGTTTACTCACACCTCCTGGCTGCCAGAATGAATGTACTGCATTACAGCCCAGTGGTAAATGTTCACTACGGTACATGTGTTCATTTCCGTTTAAGCGGGTTGAATAGTAGCGGTTGCAGTAGTTGTCACAGCCATAGTTTTCGCTGGGTGCATCCATGTTTCAGGTCCTAACAAAAATCTATAAACAACCCTGTGCAGGAATTGAGGAAACCAAATAGTTTAATGTTTAAAAAAATAATTAAAGGATTTTCGATGGTATTTTAAGAATATATATGCCAACTTAAATATTTAAGGTTTCACTGCTACAGTGGGCATGTACAAGTAGTTCATGGCCTTATGCCTCTTCTGTTGTAACTAAATGCTGGGTTAGTTTAGGAGACCGCAGTGCTACTTGTAGTGCCGTCCTGTTTTGGAGGTTGTTATGGGTCTGTATCTTTGTGATCTGGTTCTCCGTTTTACTGCATATTGATGCGTGGCTTAGCCATATACACATTACCCAGGGACCATGGCAAGGACATACGTGCTTAAGACTTGGTAGGAATACATGGCATTTCCTGTGTTTTGTTAGTACACATCTGTCAGCAAGATGCAGGCCCACAAGACCACATTCTTCTACCCTTTTGGGCATGTGTGGTATAGGTTGGAATTTTTACATAGTTTTGTTCCATAAATGGTTTTCGGACACCAAGAGGATGTCTGTTTTCTAGGTGTTGACAAATACTTTGATTTCTTTCATGTATTTGGTCAGCCCATTTGCACTCCATGCTACTATGCTGTATGCATGAATTATTTTTCAAGTTCACTAAGTAGCGTGGTTAGGAGATTCATGAATGTGCTCACATGTTCAGCTTGTTTGGACAAGATTGTTTCAAAACATGTGAAGGACTCTAAGCATAAGTTTCGTTAAGATGCCTCCTTGTACAACCTCTTTATTACAACCGTCACAACACAACTAGTACCAAGACCAGTGCCTACTTTTGGCTCTGCTACATGTTTCGGCTATTAATAGCCATCATCAGGCAAATACACGATTAACATATATACACCACTGAACTGCAGTACTAGTAAAATTGGATACAGTCCTTGTGTGTTGTTTGCTGTGATCTTTTGGGTTCTATACTATTTCTGGTCACTTGGCCATATGTCATTTCCGGTCTTTTGGTTTTCTGTGATGCAGCAGGGCTTTCAGTCTCTTGTCTCATTATATTTGTAAAGTGAATACTTGCTAATGTTCAGAGTAAAGATAATATTGTGTGTATGATTGGTTGATAGAGTTTGCAGCCTCTGTAGCTTGCCAGATGCGATACCCCACAATATAGGTATGTTGCTGGTTGTGTTTTTGGTAGAGTGCATTGTTCAGTACCATGTGATTTTCCACATTCCACGCAACTAGGTCTGTGTGCGCAGTACCCCCTGGCTTGAAGTACACTTAACTGTTACCGCTCTTACCGTTCGCCTACACGTTCGGTGCCACTTCTTACCGCCCAGTGAGACTTCAAGCCTCACGAGTTGGTCGTCACTTATACCTGCCCTTCACGTTCGCACCTTTGTTGTCTGCACTTTCATCCGCCGCTTCCTTGTAGCTGTCTGGTTCAGGGTAGGGTGTGGGATTGCTCTGAATTTGAATTTTTATGGGCGCCAGTGGACTTGGGTGAAATCCACGAGTTCGGAACGGGGAAAACAAAGGTGGGGATATGGATAGGCGGACGTTTGGGGTTGCGACTGCTCAGAAGGTAGGACGAGATTCTGTCTCAGGGCGACTTCTGGGCCTTGCTCACACAAGGAGAGAGAGAACACTGAAAACAACTCGCACTTCACCAATAATGTTGCGTTTGTTGTAGATGTTCACTACAATTACCTATTACCCGGCTATAGCACTTTGAATTGTACACTGGACTGGGGCCAACACCGATTTAACGTCCAGGAGGTTACTACTGACTCCGGTTATTCCCTTGGGCTAATGACTCCCGCTGTTTCCTTCTGATGACTTGTACTGACTTGTAATAACTTGCAATAACTGACTGCTCTTATTGCCTTGTACTGACCGACTACTCTTATTTCGTTCTGATGACTGACTGTTCTGGAGAGGCAGAAGTCCCGACGGTTCCGGGAACGCCTGGATTCCTCTCCTCTGAAATTTTGCTGATTGGCTGAACCTAAAATTTGGGTGTTTCTCTCATTTGCATTCAGCCAATCCCTATCCAGATCCATGTTAATTTGGGCCTAAGTACAACACGGTCCCTCTGACAGCTCTTAAATAAATGGAGGTACGCTAACAATCGCTCGGTACGCCCCTTCGAAAATTATTGCGACTCGTTTCTTGTCAAGTCTCAAATTTTCAAAGGCTCGAACCCCCGCAGTTAAGCATTGAAATCCCCAGAGAACACAGCGGGATACTTCCTGCTCCGTTCTGGGTTTTCAAGAGACCTGCAGTTTGCTTGTCCCTCAGAAAGACCGGATGTCGTTTGCGTCTGCTGGTGCTGGAGTCAGTTGTGTATCGTCTATTGTTAACAGTACTACATTTCGTGTCCATGTAGTGCATGGTAATAAACAATGTAAATGAAAAACATTCCCGAGGTCCCTGCATGGTGCGGTTACATAACATCTCTTGCATTGTGGTGTATTATTTTGCTTTTGAGGTGGCTCAGATTGGACCGTCATATTGTGTAGAGATTATATGTGGTATATTTCACTGTTGTTGGCTGCTGGTTCGATATCTAAGAGGAGGGACAATGAGTACCCACTGACCCTGTGTCTGATGTTCCATAGGTTCTAATTCTGTGTCCCATTCGTTCAGTTTCTTCTGTCTCCAATTCCTGCTGCACTGAGCAGTGTAGATTTCTGGTTACCACTCTGAAAGCATGTTGCCGAGGTTAGTGTGTGTGGAACTGAACTTTCTTCTCGTTTGATACGTCATTATTTTGCGATAGTTAAGTTTGTTTGTCATTATCTATATTGTGCCATTGTTTATTATTTTTTTAAGCGTAGTTTAATTTGTTAACTACATGTTCAGCTGTAGCTGTTAGACACTGCATGTTTGTGATTCCTGGGATAAATATCGCTGGTGGTGATGGATCCTTTCTTTCATGTCTAGTATTGCCCTCGGTTTCTGCATGTCGCAGAGTTTCAAACTTATTACACTTTTAAACTTCAGTAAGTTTTATTTCTTGTTGGTTGAAACGATATTATAGTAGCCGCCTGAAACTCAACCCGGAGAAGTGTCTACTTTTGCAGAAAGAAGTCAGGTACCTCGGCCATATTGTATCACCAGGAGGGATATCTACCGACCCGGGAAAAGTGAAAGGCTAGCTGGGGTCAAGCCCGTAGTGTCGTGAGTGGATGCCCTGTAAGCTAGGAGAAAGAAGGGTAATCTCTCATCCCAGTCCCTCTAGTGGGATGCGACGACCTGCCGCAAGTGCTCTTCGATAGTCTTGCGCCATGTCCAAGGTGAATGCTAGTACGTGCAATGCGGACACCGCACCGCATTAACGCATCGCAGATATTTGCGGGGAAACTGGAGGTGGGCAATGTTACTGTGTGCATGTAATCGCTGCGTGCGAGTCAGTTGTAGAAAAGTCTCCCGAGTAGAACGTATCAGACAAAAGACTCGTGTAATACACGTATATAGGAATAGGTTGATTTATGGTGAATTTCATCATCTGTACCCCCAGTTACGAGCAGATGAAAAGGCATTTACCCAGTATACCAGAAGGAAAATAAATACCTTCGACTTGTGGAAAAAAATACATGTTTCCTGTTATCATTGTACAACAAGCTTTCAAAAACCTATTTCTGTGGAAGAGAGACTTTTGCTAACTTTGAGTTAAGTAACTGAGTAACTATTCTATTTCTAATATTTTATTTAACAGTTTTCAGAGTACAGTCTATTATCACAAATGTAAAAGGTGCATCTTACTGGATTCATTGTTTTGTGCCTACAATACCGTATTTACGCATGTATAGGCCGCACATTTTTTGCCAAAAATTCAAGAGGAAAACTGGGGTGCGGCTTATATTCGAAATCACACTTCATTAAAAAAAAAGTATATTCATAATTAATAATACAGGGTGTTCTACTCCTGAAATAATATTCCAAGAAAATTATTTTTTCTATAATTTCTGTCTGAAAATTGTGCTGCGGCCTATACACGCACGCGACCTGTACATGCGTAAATACGGTATATCTGTGCCATGAGGTGAAGCAGTAAGATGCGAATAACAAGTATGATCAGACACTGAAGGAGGATTATTGGAGTAAGCTGATTTGGCAGGAGAAGTGGGTGAAGAAATGTTGGAATAGTTTGATTGGACTGATGACACAGTAGTAGATGAACACTTCCAAACACTTGAAGCCAGCTTGCAGCTGTAGTCGTATTTTCAAGATCTATGCTCTGCGAAGGTATGTCACTTTCGGAGCTATACTTTGAGTAACCTTCTGATCTTGAAGGTCCTGGACTAGGCGTATAGTGTGAGCTACCTGGTGATATTGAATCATAAATTGAAGGTTCTGGACTGGGCGTACTGCAGTGAGATTTTGCTCTGGTAGCATCTTCCATTTGTTGTGCCAGTTCCTCTTGCATTAATATTTCTGCAATTTTAAATTTCACTACTGGTGAGAATTTTTTTTATGGTTTTGGCATATCCCATACAGAGTAAACCATCATCATAGGCTGAGTTTCGATCGATCTATTTTCCAAATAATTCAATATTTGTCCTACTGAAGAAGAAGGCTGGGGAGATGTTTCTCCGCCATGCTCCCTTTTTCGAATACGAGAGGATAGATGACATGCTGGTCTGGGAAAACTTTTCTGTCCAGGTTGAAGATGTGATGATATGACTTCAGCCTGTTGAGTGCCTTCATTTTCTTTAGTCAGAATGGATTCAGATTCAGCTACTTCAGAATTAACTACAGAATCTGGGCTGGATATATTTGACTCTGTACTTGCAAACTGTAGAAAAGGGCTGAAAAATGACATCTGCTGGGCCCATGGCCAAGTTTTATATTTATTCAGAGTGTTTGCTGCTTGTCCTGTACGCGTCTTCTCAGCTCTTAGGTGTTAGCATAGCAGTCCCTTAGGTTCTTCCACTTCTTCACCTCCTGACCTGAAAAGCACACAAGCAGATATCACGTAAGAGAAAAAATGTTTTCGTTTATATTTTCTGTTTTAGGTTTCTAGCAACTGGTGACTCTTATACCACAATAGGCCACAGCTTTCGGATGGGATTTTCTACAGTTAGTGATATTGTTAAGGAAGTGTGTGACGCAATTTGGAAACGTTTGCAGCCTACTTACATGCCTGAACCTACAAAAGAAATGTGGGAAGAAATAATATTAGGTTTTAATGAAACATGGCAGTTTCCTAATTGTCTTGGAAGCATCGATGGGAAACACATTACCATAAAGTGCCCAAATAATTCTGGTTCAAAGTATTTTAGCTATTTGAAAAAATATTCGATAATTTTAATGGCTATTGTTGATGACAATTACAAATTTATTTGTATAGACGTAGGTGGTTATGGAAAGAATAGTGATGGTGGTATTTTTGAAGCATCGGCTATGGGGAGAAAGATAGCTGATGGAACATTCAGTATTCCAGCAGATAGGTCCTTGCCTGGTCAGAATGAACTTACTCCTTGTGTGTTAATAGGCGACGAAGCATTTCCACTACGCCCAAATATAATGCGCCCCTTTCCATACAGACAACCAAGACAGGACTACAGAAAGGAGATCTACAATAAGCGACTATGTCGAGCTCGACGTGTTGTAGAAAATGCGTTCGGAATTTTAGCTCAAAAGTGGAGGATATTTCTTAGGCCAATTCAGGTGAAAGTGGAAACTACAATATCTATTGTAAAGGCCGCATGCATTCTACATAATTATTTGCGTTCAACAAACTCTGGCATGAGGTTCGAGCACTTACTAGAACCTCAAGAAGCAGTAGCAGAGGCTCTTGGAAACCTACAACTAGAAGGAAGAAGGGCAACTAATTTATCTGCTCAGATACGTGAGAGACTTTTTGCGTATTTCAATATGTAAAAAGTTGTACTTTTACTCCGCCTTCTGTAGTCTTTCTTGATTAACATAAAAAAACTTATTTACAAGGGCAGTATTTGTATATTAAATATTGTTGTCTGTTGTCATAACATAAATATGAAGAAAACTATTACAGTGTTTAAGTATTTACTTAACACAACGTGTGTAATTGTTCCGTTGAAATGATTTTGTATACAACTATGCATAATAGATTAAATAGTAAATAATTGATGAAAATAAATGGAAAATGTGTGAACTTACCGCTTGTTACTAGCGATCTGGCCATTTGTTCCAAGACGTCATATTTCTTTTTTATATTTTTATAATCAGGATGCGACAAATCAAATAATATATTATGTAATTTTACTTCTTCAATAAGTTGCTCTGTTGTACTCATTGTTCAAGCTAACACACAGTGACGCGGGCAGCGGTCAAACTCGACAAGCTGCATCTGATCGCCACCGCGGAGTAGAACGCTGCCCGCAAGATCGCTGCCTGTCGGAAAGGGTCTATAAGTTCAGCGGAAATATCTGACCGCCACCGCCATCGCGCCCGCCACCGCGATCGCTCTGGTGTGTGGAAGCCTTAGTAGGGTAACTTGTACCGGAAGTCTGGAATCTGCTCGATTGGCTTTATGACATTTGTTGCAGCAGTGTGTCTTGAAATTTTGTTCTAACTCGTAGTTTCTGAAATGGATCCATTCTTTTGAAATTGGCAGTAATCATCTCAGAAGGAGAGAATTCTCATCTTCCGGCGTTTGAAGGAGTGCAAGCTTTTTAGCCTTAATGTCTTAAGAGTCTCTGTTCTACTTCAATATTATCTTCCCTTACTCTCTTCCTCCTTGGACGAGGTACTGTTGCATTGGACAAAGATAGTGGATTTTCTGTTAGTTGAGAACCAGGCGGTGTTAGCCTGGTCGTCCACTGGAACCGTATCTTCCGTGGCCCGTATACGGCCGACCAGGTCGTCCGATTTAAAACCTCGTCCACTGCAGCCGAATTACATCCGACACAGTGCCGCTCCGTCAGTGTGGCCTTGTATCGCCAGTGAACCGCGTGTTTGTTGTTACAAAATGGATGATGATCTGTATTTCCTGGAAAATCCATATCTCGTGAGGCGAAGAATGCAGCGAAAGCGAAGGAAGTACTGGGTCAGTCCCATATTAATCAAAAGAAGAATTCTGGGAGAATTCCATCACCTACATGAGGAGTTGAAGAGAAACGGGGAAAAATTTTGCGACTACTATAGGATGAACATGGAGACATTTCAGTATACTTTAATGGCTATTCAGCCCTCAATAACGAAATGGTCGAATTTCAGAGAAGTTATACCACCTGAGGAGCGTTTGGCTTTAACATTAAGGTAAGTTGTACACATTTTGAGTTACAAACATTTTTATTGAACAAGAACGGAAAAATACACGTAGGTTTACAGTTTACAACATAGTATACATAGGAATAGTGAAAAATAATTTTGTTCAAGATGTTCCAGTTGCGTTTTATGTGAAATTGGAAAGGTAAGACGCCACAGTCTGCATGGGTTCCCTTTCTGTTTGATTAAGGGACTCGCTGTTTGCTGGTTGTGTGAAATTGCTGACGTTTGGAAGAGTATTTTGTTCTTCCTCAATGAAAACTTGTTG
>NW_019724752.1:1201957-1202594 GCF_002891405.2 Cryptotermes secundus
AAATTCCCGAATTGTGTGGGCTGCATAGATGGCAAGCATGTGAGGATAAAGAATCCACGGCATTCGGGTAGTATGTTCAGAAATTATAAGCAGTTTTTGCAATCGTTTTACAAGCTGTAGCTGGTCCGGACTACAGATTTCTAGCTATTCACGTCGGGGCTTACGGCAAGGAGAGCGACGGTGGTGTTTTTTCGCATTCCAGCCTTTCCCAGAAACTTGAACAAGGAGCCCTGGGTGTTGGACGTCTCTCAGCTCTTCCAGGAACAAACATTAAGGTACCTTACGTTCTCTTAGGCGACGAGGGCTATCCACTAAAAACCTACTTGATGAGGCCATTCCCGATGTCAAAACTTGGACAATCACAAACAATTTTTAATAAGCGCCTTTCGAAAGCTCGGCAAGTGGTAGAATGTGCATTTGGAATAATGAGCAGTAAATGGAGACTGCTGCAAACAAGTATTGAAATTGAAGAGCCTGGAGATGTTGACAACATTGTCAAATGCATATGCTTGTTGCACAACATCATAATTGAAAAAGAAGGAGAAGAGCCAGTAGCTTCATTCACTTGTCAGCAAACACAGTCGAGGAATAGATATTCTTCTCTCGGCGAGAATCGTAGTGTCAATGCTGCTTATTC
>NW_019724752.1:1205741-1209359 GCF_002891405.2 Cryptotermes secundus
TTTAAAAAGAAATGATTTCTATTTGGTATGTAATTTTTTCATTATTTCATTGAGGCGGTAGCCAGAAAACAGGCTCATAGGTCTGTGGACTCTTCTATCGGAGATCTATCCATTAGCTGCATTTGTCAGTTATCTGAAAGTGTCTCAAGTTTGGTGATTTCAGATTGTGTGTCAACGACACAACAATCAGCTGTGTTATAATATAATAATTTTAAGCCTCTTGAAAACAAGAAAATAAATTAATAAAACCTCATACTTACCATCTGTGGCTAGTTCTTCGGCTATTTCCTTCCACAAACTGCTGATGAAATTGCGGTCTCTATGTTTTGCCTCTTGTGGATCATAAATTTCACGCCGATCGCGCACCAACAAAATAAGATGTTCTACATCCATGATTAATACTCAAAGTCGTTCGACATTCACGGTATCAGCACGACAGATGACGGGCCAAGACTGAAGAATAATTCAACCTCCTGAGTCACGGACTTGACGCTGTATGACTGGACGGGACTGAGCTGGACGGGACTGGTTCGGTGTGAAAGCGCATGATCAGTCCCGATAACAAATGCATTTGTTTGACCGTGTGTTGAATCCGAGAGCGTCAGACTCGACTGGACTGGACGTGACGGGACTGGCTTGGTGTGAAATGGGCCTTACGGTGCGTGCACACCGAGCGCGTGTTGCGTGAAGTGCTATGCATAGCGCTATGCTTGCTTCCTGTTCATACCGAATTCTTAACGTTATGCAGTCGCGAGAATGCCGTTATCGAAGTTCGCAAGGAAGATTTTACTGATGGAAAACAGTGTCTTAAAATTGAAACATAGGAAGAGGAGTCGTAATTGGGTTCATGAATTTAATGAAGAACGAATTAGTTTGGGAGAATTGTACCATTTGTAAAGAGATGCAAGACTTTATCATGATAAATTTTATAATTACTTAAGAATGACAAAAAATACCTTTGACATGCTCTTGGAGAAGTTAGAAAATCATCTTGGCGGACCTGGTACTAACTACAGACAGAAGATATCCCCTGAACAACGGCTAGTTTTAACAGTTGCACCGCGCCCTTCGTCTTCCTCTCCTCTTTTAACTATTATATTATTATTATTACGAAGAGGAAGGGCACAGCGCAATCGTTCCTGGCTCTATTGTCGGTTCGCACGCTCCCCTAGATGGAGATGGGGTATCCAAGCTAGGAGGAGGAAGCTACACTCAGTTCAGTGGCTAAGATAAAACAAATACAATTTTAATAGCAAAATATACAGTACATAAATAACAAAAGAACACTTTGACCAAAAAAAAAAGAACAGACAACCAAGTTCGCGTCGGCACCCCTTGTGTCGATGCTAGAAATATCAGGCCATACAGATGCAAGTCTAAATTCTGAGACAAAATAAAACCCCAAACCAAAATTTAATACGCGCGTCGCAAGCGTTCTCCCTTTCACAAGAGGGTACATGGGACCACGTGACTGACGTCAGGGTACCGCATGGTGGGGATGGAATCCGTCACAGGAAGGATGATGACCTCATCGTGAGCGGGCTAAGGCTTAGCACGGCTCACAGTGAGGTTAGTATACAAATAATAATTAAAAATGGAATCACAGCGTAGATTTCATACAAAAAATGACGTAATAATAAGGGTAATAATTAATTATTAATGGTGATACAAGCAATGCAATAACAATGCAATGCACTTAACACTGGTAGCAAAATAACACGGAAACCATACTACTTTAAGGCAATGAATCTTGATGAGTAAATAATGAAAATGTTGGCTGGTTAGATGCTTGAGGTGGTACCACGAAACTCATTTCAACTGGTGTATTCTGTCGTTCGTTATCTTCAATCTCCCCAACAACGAGTTCATGTATTTTCAGTCTCAAACGACGTTTTCGCCAGGGAGGCAGGGTTTTCATGTCCGGCAACAAACTTTTAAAAAAGAGGAGATCATCATCTTCTTCCCGTTCCGCTTCTTTCACCAACAAGTCCAATTTCATTTTTTCAACACTCAGCAATTCATCCTCTTGTGTTTTCTTTTGCCTTTTAACACGTGAAGACGAACAAGATGAGTTGCTTCGTGGCATAGAGTCTTCACTCTGTGGTAACGGTATTATTTCCTGTCCAGTTGAGTCTTCGGATATTCCTTCCTGGCTTCCGTCAGGTTCGGGTCCTTCTTGTAGACTTGATTCGACTTTGTCAGAAGTCGAAACATCTTTAATGAAGAGCATCGCGTCAAAATATTGCCACGATGACCCCTTCGGTGCATCATCGGCTCCTGCTCCAGATCTCGGATGATTCAGTTTTTTGCACTCTCGATGGAAGTAATCTCTGAGATATTTCCATTTGGCTTTCACAGTTTTAACTGAAATATAAACAAAGAATTAGCCTGAATGAGAAACTGAGTAATTGTACTGATTTTTCAATGTACACAATTATGAAAAATGTGACTTACAGATGTATATTTATTAAAACGATTCTAAATATATTTCTAATTCATTGAAGCTAGTTGCTATTTCTTTCAGATATCTTGCCACTGGAGAGTCATTTCATTCTTTGGCGCTTCACTTTCGACTGGGCGTGTCGACAGTTTCTCAAATTATTAAACAGACTTGTATCACAATATGGAATGTTTTACGAGCGACATACCTGCCAACCCCTACAACTGAAATGTGGCGACAAGTAGCAGAAAAATATTGGGAGAAATGGAATTTTCCCAATTGTCTAGGAGCACTGGACGGTAAACACGTCAAAATTAAATGTCCGGCTAAATCCGGCTCTTTATATTATAATTATAAACAATATTTTTCAATATTGTTACAAGCTCTTGTTGATGCAGATTGCAAGCTGTTGGCTGTTGATATTGGGGCTGTTGGACGTCAAAGTGATGGAGGGAATTTTAGAACTACCTCGTTATACAAATTATTGGAAAACAGCAAACTAAATATTCCAGCAGCAAGAGAACTCCCACAGACACAGGAGATCACTCCTTTTGTCATGGTCGGTGATGAAGCATACCCTCTTTTACAGTACTTGATGAGACCATATCCCAAAAGAATTTTGGACAATCGGAAACGTATTTATAATTATCGGCTCTCAAGGGCAAGAAGAAGTGTAGAATGCGCCTTTGATATTATGTGCAGCAAGTGGCGAGTTTTGCTGAAAGCAATAGAAACTGATGTCTCAAATGCAAGTAATATTGTGAAAGCTATTTGCGTCCTTCACAACTTCATTTTAACCCACGAACCCTTCCAAACAGAAAATAATGATGATAACCTGATTACACAACTTGGTGATACATTACGGCCTCATACACCAACACAGTGCCGTTCTTCAGAAAGAGCTAAAAACATCCGAGAAACTTTCTGCGATTTCTTTAATGGCACTGGATCAGTACCTTGGCAGAATAATTACATTTAGCAGATACATTTAAGTATGAGGATAGAAGTAATACTATATGTTTACTGTATCTGTATGAATATAATATAAAACTTACCATCTTTGCCAACTGTTGTAGAGCCTTCAATCCACTTCTTCTGCAAAACAGTTACATTTTTGTGGTTACTGTGTCTTTGGTTCCATATTTCTTCTCTTTGAAATACTGCATTAATAATTTCTT
>NW_019724753.1:0-385 GCF_002891405.2 Cryptotermes secundus
TCAAACGGGGACAGTTCCGTGGAATCTTCCAAGTTTACTTCACGTCCTTCGAGACCCATGGAATCCTGAGGACTTACGTACTCTTTCGTGTGTACCCTCACTAACAGAAGATCAAGCGGAGGTTTATCCTTCTCACAAAGCAACCTGTTTCAGGGGACCCTTTGTACCACACATAAACGGGTTGTTTAGGAGGTAGATCCACTCTGAGCTCCTTCAGATGTACTCCTTTCCCTCACTTCACATAATTGGCTTCGTTACACCACGTGACACATTTCGCTTTTGTATTGTTGTCGCCATTTTTTTATTAGAATATACAAAACTATAATTTTGTCTGTGGTTCTGTATGGGTGTGAAACTTCGTCTCTGGCATTAAGGGAGGAACATA
>NW_019724753.1:2796-18763 GCF_002891405.2 Cryptotermes secundus
TGGCGCCGTGTAGATGTTGTGTAAACCGACGTTTCGGAGGAACATCGCAGAAGATTCCATTGTTTATAGAGTAATCTCTTTGTGGTGTTCATATGTTTCGTTTCATACAAAGACATTTATAATTTCTGTTCCTTTCCGTCATTCTTCAATCGTTCAGGGACGTAACCTCCAATTATGACCTTGCGCCTATGGGAAATCGCGATTTGCATTATGAAACTTCGTTTCATCAGTTCTCTCCAGGAACGCAAATGTCTGTAAATGCAGTGACTGCCTGTAATTTGTTCTCGGACCTAATATTTGTTCTTTGAATCTACATTCGGCCTAGAAACCAGGGAAGACCTGTCGGTATAGCGAGCAGCCTACGGGCTAGACGATCGAATAATCGGTATTCGATTCCCGGCGGGGACAAAGGACTTTTCTTCATAGTGTCCACATCGGCTCTGAGGTCCACCCAGCCTCCTACCCAATGGGTACCGGGGGCTGTTCCCTTCAGGTAAAGCGGCTGAGATGTGCAGCTGACCACCCACCTTCACCTAGTGCAGAGGCTAGAATTGGTGGATCCATACCTCCACACCATACGTCTCAATAGCGTGATGCTTAAGGAATTAAGCACACGGACAACTTTATGTGGTTCTGGCTCTACAGTCATGTACTTCTTTTATAATCGGGAGATGTATGGGTTCGAGTACCGGCTGTTACAGTCTGTTGTACCTGACATCATTGTTCCATTCAGCTAAATAGTCGCAAACTGAAATTATTGCCCTCTCGGATGTGACAGCTTGTAGTCTTACAGACATTCACGGACATTTCGGAGGAATATACTGCCTCCATTTTCAGGATGTTAATATACCGAACAAGCAAACAACAGTAGCAATATTGTTAACTCGGCATATTCTTATATACTGAACTAGGAGGTAGAGTGTTCCTCTGAATTGCCGATAAACTTCTAAACTATACGGCGTCACAGCTAATAATATAGTAATCTTCAAGGTCAGTGCGGTTACAATATGGAGGTATCACAGGGGAATATTAATTTATAAGTGGATAGGTCACTGCAGAAATCCTCGTGCCCCACAATAAGTTCAATATCTCGTCTCCCAACTCATTTGTTTGTACATTGGATGCACACCTGTATCATGTCTGCTACCTGTCCTGTTCGTCGCAATAAATTTACAGTATGGATGTAAATGATTCATATTCACATGAGCCAGCCACTGACCTCTGTACTGAGCCAGATAAATCCAGTCCACTCTCTTTGTCTAAGGCCCATTTTGTGGGTCTACTGCCACTATATTCCCGCAGATGGAATCTTTCTCCTTCCACCGTGGGTCTGATGGACCCAGACTGACATATATATGAACACTTGCCCCTCCTTGCACTGCTCTACCCACTTTGACTCTGATGATGGAGGCAGAATGCACCTTCGAAACTTTGAAAAAACCACTCTTATAAATATGACGCAGAGAATAAAAGGTAGAAAGTATAGTAGAAGAGTAGGTTATAAAGGTAAAGCCGTGGAGGTCCATAGATTAGTGAGACGCCGAGGCTCTCATATTTTCTAGACAATCGGCTTACAGATGGCGGTGAGGTTGTCAGACCGACAGCTTATACTCACAGGAAGATTGCTGGCATTAATTTATGTTAGAGGTTGAGTCGAGTGAGAGTGAAAGCGAATATGTTAGAATGGACATAAGCAGTAGCTTGGGACATGGTCCGATTTTATGAAATAATGTCGACTGTATAATTTGGTGAAACAATAACTTTAGAGGCTTTGAAACCAATGGAGATAAATGTTTATGAATTTAAGTCGGGAGGGTTGCATGAGAAGCACGTAGTTAGCAATTTGGAACTTTGGAACCATCTCAGCAGTAATGACACGAGTAAAATCAAGAAAATCTGCCTCCCTGATAGTTGGTTGAAGGCTGTGCAAGAAGCCACAGACCAGAATCAGCATCATCGAATCACCGTGGAAACCTAAAATCAGCAATTCATTTGATCCAGGTTTTACTGAAACTTTGTTCTCTCTAAATTTTCGTTTTCCGATATACCATGACTTCACTGTGAACTGACAGACACTTACCTAAACAAATGACAAAGGACTGCGTGTCTTGGAAGTTCTATGTAGAGCCTAATCAAGTCTTGGAGGATTGCCAATAAAGGAAGTGTCAACTGGAAACCTCATCTTTGGGCTCACTCGTGCTTCAGCTTAATTCAAATCCTGTCGCATAACCGACAGAAGAGTCATTTATCTCTGAATAACTGTACCTGAAAATAACACATTATGAGGTCACTATCTGGAGGGAAAAATTATATCATCACTGATGACATTCTCATCACACATTACCATGATATATTTTACGAATAAGACTGTAAACTTATATGAAATCGCTAATCCGTCGGAAAAGAAATGAAAAAAAAAGTGTGGGATATAAATGAGCTATAAATCTACCCCTGTGACGTCACACCACGCTTTGCAGGCGAGCAGAGGTCGTAACGATCTTGTAACTTTGGAATCGGATCACATTTCTTTAATTTCTAACCGACTGAGTCGAAGGAGTGTGTTCTGATAAGTACGTCACAATGCGAACTCGCCAGTGCTTAGAGGCTGGTTTGTATGTAATTCGTGTACTTGCTCAGAGATAGCGCTATATACTAACAAATTAACAAGTACCAAGGTTCCATCAAGCGCAGCAATTTAATACTAAATAAAACCTCTACATATTTCGGCCACTGTGGTCATCGTCAGAGGGCAAAGCTAACAACAAAAATGAAATATCTTATATGTAGGATAAACATATAAAAAAGTGAAGCTATCCCGGTACCAGGCCGTGAAGGCCCATAGGGTTGTGAGACGTTGAGGGTCCCACATTATCTAGACAATTGGCTCAAAGATGGCGGTAAGGTTGTCAGTTTTACGCGCCGGCCGTGCTTTACTCCCTAGGAAAATTATTTAATTAATTTCTGGTACTCATTTCTGTTAGAGGATTGAGTCGAACCCAGGGCCATAGTGCGGCTGGAAGGATTAGGTCAATTGAAAAAAAATGACCACATAGGGACTTGAACCCGCGACGTTATTTAAATGTATTTCTTCCTTTAGAAACTAAAATAGATTAGAATACTAATGTAATGAAAATAAGACCGGTCACGGTAGCCGAGGGGTTTAAGGCATGTACTGTCTTTGCTCGATCGGAAACCGGGATCGTGGGTTCGAATCCCACTCAGGGCATGGATGTTTAGTTTGTGTGTGTGCGTTTTTGTGTGTTTGTGTACAGGTAGAGGCTTTGCGACGAGCTGACCACTTGCCCAAGTTGTTCTACCAAATGTCTAAGATCTAGTAAACCGAAGTGAAACGGTAAGTTTCATGGAGGTTGGCAGAGGCCCAAATTGGGGCTGTGGCGCCAAAAGAAAAAGAAAATTAAAATAAATTAGCTCACAATGTTTCTTCTAAAACCTACGAGTATTATAAGTATTTAATTATTTACAGATGGTTGCGTAACGACGCTCTCTAAACCGAGACCTTATAGCGTCGAATGAGTAAATAGATGTAGAGCAGTCGGTGAAATGATAATTGGTAAAAGGAACCCGCCCCGTACCACTTTGTTCAGCACAAACCCCGCGTGATGTGACCTGGAACCGAACCGGGGCCGTCGCTGTGAGAAGCCAATGATTAATAGCCTGAGCTAAGGCACAGACGCTAGAGTCTTCATTTATGAGAATCTCACTGCAGTGACTATAAAGAGTGTTATGAACTAGGATGTGACGCCGTGTAGTCTGGTAGAATTTTACTGATATTTCGGAGGAATGTCTTACCTCAATTTGGAGCTCGAATTATAAGCCACGCAAGTACAGCACTTTATAAATTTCTTTATTATAGTCCGTCACAACACAGCAACAAAACAGCTGATGTTTAACAGTATTTGCTACATGTTTCGGCTTTTTAGAAAGCCCTCATCAGGCAAATACATAATTAACGCGTTCTTAAGCTACTGAATTGCATACTATAAAATTCAGTGCAGTGTTGGATTTTTGACAGTATGCCATAATATAAAACATAAGATACAATAGAAGATAAAGATTTTAAACGAGATAAGTTACATAATTAAAAAATAATTAATAATTATACATATAATATTTTTGCAATCGTAATGTTATGCCATGCCGGTCACGGTAGCCGAGCGGTCTAAGGCATGTACCGTCTTCGCTCGTTTAGAAACCGGGATCGTGGGTTCGAATCCCACTCAAGACATGGATGTTTAGTTTGTGTGTGTGTGTGTTTTTCTGTGTTTGTGTACAGGTAGAGGCCTTGCGACGAGCTGATCATCCGCCCAAGGAGTCCTACCAAATGTGTAAGATCTAGAAAAACCGAAGTGAACGGAGAATTTCATGGAGGTAGGCTTAGGCCCACTAGGGCTGTAGTGACAAGATATAAAAATTAATGCTTCCAACTGGGCCAAAATAAAAAAAAATGTTATGTCATAGTGTTTCTGCGGACATATGGCGACAGTTTTCTTGCTTGTATACACGTGTGAAGCAGTTAAAAGCTTGGAGGCCCGTAGGTACGCGTGCAGTATTATCTTGCTTGTATACACGTGTGAAGCGGTTAAAGCTTGGAGGCCCGTAGGTACGCGTGCAGTATTATCTTGCTTGGAATTATTTGACGGGTGCCTCAATTTACGTGCATTATGTCCGGTCTGGTAGGAAAGCGGATTGTGACGGATTTTAATAAAGAAATTTCTATATCTAATACAAGAGGATGCATCCACTGAAAATCATAATGGTACATCATTTGCCGCTTTCTCATTTGTTTACTCTCCTTATATTTTGACCCTGAAGATAGAGGGAAATATATTCTCATAAACGTCGGTAAACTACCATAATACACAATGTCACAAACCTCACTGTGTTCTGTTTGCTTATTTGCTATGCATAAATTTCGACGCTGAAGATGGAAGTACCATATTCCTCGGAAAACTTCTAACAAAATATACAGCGTCAGATATCTGACTATTATTGCAAATATCTCGTCTATTTTAAGTTTTTCATGTATCCTGAAGATGACGGCAGAACTCTGCTCCGAAACACGGCGTCACGTCCTAGAGGATACGGTGTTTTGTTAACAAGTAAATTTACGTAAGGGAGCTCGTGATGTGTATTGTCGCTGTAAATAAGTTTCCTCTTGCTTAGCCTGTTCACAGATTTTGCTGTTTAGTGTATCCTTGCAATGTTTACGTATGCGCTCTGCAGAGTGGTTTTACAAAGAAACCTCAGTACGTGCCTTGTAACTACCATCGTGGATCAATGTACATCTACGGGTGTTACCTAGTTTTTACAAAATATGTCAACAGTTTTCTTCAAAAATTCTTCTGGTTCTACACTCATGGAACGAACAATATCTGAAAATAAAGATGCAGAAGTCACTGAATTTATGTGTAGTTTTACATTCCTAGTCCTGACATTGCCTGAATTTGAAAATTTATAGATACTTGGTAGCGTAATTTAATAATTTTGACTACAGAAGATGGTATTTTATCACTCGGGGCTATAGAAACAAAAACATCAACAAAATAATAATAAACAAACAGAAATGAGTACCAGGAATTAATTAAATAATTTTCTTTGGGAGTAAAGCGCGGCCGGGGCGTAAGGCTAACAACCTTACCGCCATCTCTGAGCCGATTGTCTAGATAGTGTGATACCCTCAACGTCTCACAACCCTATGGGCCTTTTACAGGGATAGCTTTACTTATGTAAGATTTGAGGCTTTCACGGCGGTGACTATGAAGAAAGCAGTCTTCTGGGATTTGGCACACCACATATACACGGTGCCAAATCCCAGAAGACTGCTTTCTTCATAGCTTTACTTACTTTACTTTTTTATACAAAATAACACAGAAAGCTAAAATCAAATGAGATTCTTTGACTTTTGGGACATGATCCATCGTTCGTTATCTTATTTAAAACAACGTTTCGGAGACTGGACTTTGTTTCCATCCTCAGGTAAATAGGCCTAATTCCGCAAATAGGGATCAGCTGTATCGCTTGGTCCCAACTGAGCCCGCATTTTACCTGAAGATGGAAGCAGATTCCAATTTGCGAAACATTTTAAATAAAACGAGAGATAAAGGATCACAACCAAAAATCAGTAACTACAGTAATATATCCTTCGTCAGGAATTTTAAGAGATTAGAGTCAAATGAGTTTGTATATGCACTTGCACGTCTGTTCAGGCAATCGGTGCGCAGACACACTGCGCATGATTTTCCTCCCTGTTTGGATCACTTACCGCTACAGATTATTCCAATTTAACCAAAATCGGTCAAGCTCTTTCACGAACGTTGGTATTTGGTGCTTTGGTCTCAAGGGGTCGTACGTTGTTTCCCTGAAGACAGAACATATATGTGATAGATACCGAATTGGCAAGGATCTGAAAGGAAGCTTTAGCGGCCAAATCAAGCTTCTATCACTATTGAAAGGCTGGAGGAAACGCAAAAATCTCATTGTCTGTAGCCGATGTCTTTTTTCGATGATTCGAACTGAATACCTCATCGAATAGGGTCCTGCAGTGTTATCTCTATATCAGCCCTTTTTTTAGTTTCTTGGAGTGGGGTAAGACTGAGTCCACTTGGCATATCGGCCACTAACTGGCCTATTGTACCAGTCCCGGATGATAGTTGAAAGTGGAGTATTTGGTGGAATGGGAATTGGCAGGGGAAACCGAAGTACTCGCAGAAAACCTGTGCCACTTTGTCAACCACAAATCCCACACGATATAAACTGGGGTCGAACCCCAGCGGTTAGTCACTGGCTTCCTACTGCGGCGGCCCGGGTTCGACTCCAGGTTATGTCATGTGGGATTTGTGGTGGACAAAGTGGCGCTGGGGTAGGTTTTCTCCGAGTACTTCGGTTTCCTCTACAAATCTTCATTCCACCAAATTCTCCATCATCATAATCACCCAGGGCAAGTACAATAGGCTAATCAGTGGCCGCTGTGCCGAGAGGTCACAACTGGACTCCACCCCAACTATTCGAATTTAATTTTTAATTTTAGTCATGAAGGAGAACTCGAGGTTGCTTTCTGATAGCCAGTGGTCCGTTGCTCGAACTCTTTCAGTCATTTCTGGTTCGTGTTATTACACCCGATCAGAGAGCGTTAATAAAGTTTCTGAAGAGCTTGTAATTTTTCAGAAGCTGTATGGAACAGCACAGTAAAGCACAACTAACGTAGTATCCTTCGGGCTGGCTATAGATCACGTAAGGAGTTCCATATTTCCTACGTCAGACTTGCTCCATTCTTTATCGGGTTTCTCCCCTAACCTGTCATCAGGAAGGGAGGTTTTGTTTTGAGGCATGACCTATTGTGAGAGAACTCACAAATCTAGCGGTTTGATTTGTGAAGCCACTGAAATATGAACGTAACCAACTGGGTTCTTCCAGCTCCCCCCCCCCCCCACCACATTGTATTTTCGATNCCCACAAAATATTGTATTTTCGATAATATCGAAGTAAGGTTATCGATCTAACCCTCGAAGCTAGAGTACCACGCTCCAATTCCATGGGTATATAGTGTATAAGTAGAATTCCCTAAGTCTTCTTATGTAGGCAGATTTTGCTCCGTATGTTTCTTGACTGCGTAGTTGAGATAAAATGCCGAAAGATGCCGCATTCTTCTATATATAGCAATTTTTGTAAAGGTCGATAATTTCTACACTTGGCACTTATAGGGTTAAAATTCATTGTTTCTATTTCTTTTGCCCGCTTCAATATTTCTGAGCTATTTATTACTTCGGTTGGACAAAGGGACCTCAATTTATCATTTACTTTAAGAAATATGAACAGGAAATTTTTCCTAGAAGGTACAGTGCCCAAGCATGAAACTGACATCTCCCCTGGAATGTGACACAATCTATGATAAGGAATGAATGAATTTGAAGCACACGAAATGAATTGGTATCGTTGCCTAATTTAAGGCATCATCAAGGAATTCACCTGGACTGAGTAGAATTACGATTAACATCCACAACAGTCGGTACCCTGTCCCGGATTCGAGCTGGACACCTCCCGAATACAAGTCAGAGTCGTTACGGATTGAGACAGCTCATCCTACTAAATTGCATTACTCTAATAATATTTAAATAATGTAGTAAATTAGTAACGGATATTTATATGTTCAAGAAGTTAACAAACGCAAAGAAAGACTTGCTGCAGTCTGAAGAAAAATTGTGTATTTCTCCAGAAATGCGATTTATATTTTCAATAACGCCAAGTTTGAAGGTCTGCCAACAAATATCTATGGTGTCAGGTAATTGAAAGCAGTAAAATCTTGAAGTGCATATTTATACTATACTTAAAATAATTTAAATAACTTCTGGGAAGAACTAATGGCATATTTTCCTTCTATAAGACACGGACCGCATAGAAAACGACACCTCCAATAATTCTTTGTTTCCGCGGGGAATTGTTTACTGAGACGTTGTCTAGCAACTATAAATGGACCGCATGTAAAATGCCTCGGAACAGTCTAGGTTATGTTAAGTTACCACACTGTTGTTATTCACTTGTCTCGTACAAGTTTTTGTTGGTTTATCCTTTTGTTCTGTGTGTTTCTGTAGGGGTAAGGTTGCTATTGACTGCCGACCATCGCGGTCACTCCTGGAACACGAAGTTAGAATATATAGAAAAGGTGAATCTATCCCTGTAACAGACCGTGCAGACCCATACGATTTTGGTAATACGGTTTTGGGACGTCGAGGTAAGTAGCGGCTCCGGTCTAGAAAACCGAGATTAACGGCCGTGGGATCCGTTACGCTGACCACGTGACACTCTGTATCCGCAAAAGTTGGCACTAACTTCGCCGACAAGCGGTGGTCGCTCGGTCGGTATAGTTCGCTTGCGGACTACAGGGCACGGAGTTTCTTTTAATCGGTTAACGGATGGCGGTAATGTTGTCAGCCCTACGGTTCTGCCGCATTTCAGCCCCTCCCCCGGACAATTCCCAGTACTCATTTCCGTTAGAGGCTGAGTCGACTCCAGGGCCATAGTGGGGCTGGAAGGATTAAGTAAATTGAAAAAATCCACTTCTACGGGAGTCGAATCCACGACCTTACGGCCTGTAGCAAAGTACCTCAACCAACTACGCTACAGCATGCCCATGGAATATATAAACCAAGTATAATTAATATTTGTTCAGGCATTCAAAATTTGATAGAAGGATATACGAGCATACACAGCATGGAGATTGAATAGGCCTACTTTAATTATTTTAATAAGAAAAATACCATAAAATTCTTTTCGTACAAAAGTAATAATTTAGTCAGCCTTCAGAAATAATGGATTACGAATAGTTCTTTCAGATATAACCCCTCACATGTTGTTCTACGTAATTTAGTAAGTACAAAGTAAAGTTATCCATGTAATAGGCCGTGGAGACCCATAGGGCTGTGAGACGTTGAGGTTCCTACATTATCTAGAAAATCGGATAAGAGATGGCGGCAAGGTTGTCATCCTTACGCGCCAGCCGCGTTTTACTCCCCAGGAAAATTATGTAATTAATTCCTGGTCCTCATTTCTGTTAGAGGCCCCAGGGCCATAGTGCGGTTGGAAGGAATAGGTCAATTAAAAAATCCAATGACCTCATCGGGAATTGAACCAGCGACCATCCGGCTTATAGCATAGTGCCTCAACCAAGTACGCTACCTCGTACCCCTAATTTAATAAGTATAACGGGCCACGCCATAGCTGAAGAGGTTAGTCGCTGGCTTCCAACTGCGGCGGACAGGGTTCGATCCCGGGTCTAGTCAAGCGGGATTTGTGGTGGACAAAGTGGCGCTGGGGCATGTTTTCTCCGAGTACTTCGGTTTCCCCTGCCAATCTTCATTCAACCAATTGCTCCACAATCACCCTCACCTATCATCTTGGGCTGGTACAATAGGCCAGAAGTGGCCGCAGTACAAGGGACTTAGTCCCACCCTACTAGCAATAAAAATAGTGAGTATAACAGTCTGAAAGTATGGCTGATTCCTATATGTGACATCAGTAAAGTGAGATTAGAACTGATTCCATAAAAATAGTTTTCTGGTGCTGGTGATTGACTACCTACAGCCCCCTGGAGTTGAGAGGTCAGGAAGTACACGGGTGTTAGGGAGGCGCCAGTCCCCCGCATTTCCTAACACGTTTTGACAGTAAATCAGAAGCCATTCCTACGGCCAATATTGACGTAACAATAGGAAGGCTGGGCGGCGCAGAATTATTCACTCCGACCCTCCCCCGCACCCAGCCGTGTAGTCATGTAACACTGTAAAGTAAAGACATCCGCAGGATTTCTTCCAGGCGGAGTAAAATCGCAAAAAGGTAAAGCCATCCCTGTAACAGGCCGTAGAGGCCCACAGAGCTGTGAGACGCCGAAGCTCCCACATTCTCTCTAGACATTCCGCTCACAGATAGCGGTAAATTTGTCAGCCTTACGCCCCTGTCATTTACCCCTTGAATATTCCTGGTATTCATTTCTGTTAGATGCTGAGTCGACCCCAGGGCCACAGTGTGGCTGGAACGATTGAATCAACGTAAAATCCAATGACCTCATAGGGAATCGAACCCAAGGTCTTCCTTCCAAGGGTAGTAGGCAGATTTTTTTTTGCAAACTCTCGCCTGTGAGACCGAGAGGTCGGAGTTAGAATCCCGGTAGGAGCAAGAATTTTTTCTTCTCTAAGTCATCTGTACCGGCTTTGGGTTCACCCAACCTCCTATACAATGAAATATGTTTCTCGAAAATGATCTAATACACGTAGATTTTGAATATTTGTTAATCACCATAAAACTGTGGAATGAAATATTTTAACGGATTTGATCAACGCTTTGCCAGGCAGAGGCTTCGCAAACATGGTCCAACACACAATAGATGAGGCTGTGTTTTCTATGTCGTCCGTGCCACGCCAAGTGCCGATAATGTACCAATGAACTCGCATGTCTAACATTTGACATATTTTTTCTGTGTTCCGTGCGAAGCGTATAAAATTAGGACCTGCTGTGGCTTATATTAGTTAAGAGGTTTAAAGTTGGCCGTGGTCAAGCTTATGACCGTTCAGATGACTCAGCTACCGTTGTAGCATAAGATACGTAAGTTAGGCATTATCTGCTCTGTAAAGCCCGTACAGACAGAGGACTTGGGTGTAGTGCAAAAGGAAGAATTTTCGATGACATGTTATAAGTATATGCGAAGTACACACTTAACGAAAAGGCAGGCATATTCATAAGAGACCAACCCATCTTCTCGTCAGAGAGGATGTTACATATTACCGCAAGAGTTCAGTTTGGAAAAATCTCCGGTCGTGGGTCTCAAGGGGCTTGGCGCCAAGAAGAACTTATTAGCGGTAAGCCACCAGTCGTAAAGTTACTTTGATTTTGACTTAGATTAGTGCAGTGCAGTGTAGTTAAGAGTTAGCTGCCAGAGTGCGGCTGTGAAGAGAAGACTTTAAGTGTAATATGTGGAGTGTGTAATTCAGTGAGACTGTTATAGTTCCTGTGTTATAAATTCGTCGCCAGGAAACGGATAGTAAAGATGTAATTTATGTTTTACAATTACAGTTATCCTTAGAGTGTTATAATTAATTTTATTTACGACCTGTAAGCGGTCAGTAAATCCAGTTGTCACCCGAATTCTGTCTTCAGTCATTGATGCACGTGTCGATATTATTTTCTATGAAAAATAAATTTGAACGTAATGGGTTTAGAACAAAGGGCCCTTGGTTAACGCTATTTTTTTTTTTTGCAAAAACGTCTCCAACAGTTTTAATCAAATTTCCCTAATTTGTGGCACTACTATTCCACAGAACTACTCAATGGACCATGTTTCCCATAAAATAAAATTTTACCTACAGGGGCTGCAGGATCTGTTCTGAAATATTTGTTTTAGAATACTGTAATGCTATGACCAGCGAAGCGCACATGAGGAACTATGAGCGATATCTTTCCACCACTTCTTTTCGATTATTAATTTTTATTCATTTCCTTCTATCGCCCACTTCTAGAGCCCGTGTAATTTTCCACATAATTTCCTACATGCTACATTTGTGCTTACCCACATGACCAAGTTATTTCTAATAAGAACTTCCTTTCTTGTGTCAAAGACGCTACTGTTTTCTGTGAAATCTGCGGGCCAATCACTACATTCTCTTCTATGGTCAACGCCAAACTCCTTCATCTTCAGAATCATCGTCCACGATATTATTTCCACACTTCTTTTCTTCTGTTTCCTTTGTTGTGGTTGTGCTTGTTCCTTTATACGTTCAATTCCAATCATCTCTCCAGTAGCAATGTGTTCTGTCGCATTATTGCGACTTTCAAAATAATTAAGGTGAAGTTTTGTTACATGAATCACCCCATGAGCATAATGGTAACACGTCAAAATTCCTGTACCCATCAGAATCAAAACACAATGCCTCCATTTTATTTTTCTGTCGTCACAAAATGTGATACACTAAGTGATAAGAAGCGAGTGGTGCATCATATATCGCACCGATTTCAAGGGGATCTTGTCGAAAACGAACTTCCTCACAAATATATAACCTCAGTAATTCGGAAAGTTCTTAAATGACAACTGCATTTATAATACGGTAATAATCTTGACAAATAAGTAGCAATGTTCTCTGGAGAAACTTATTTCCTAAACAGATGCCTATGTATTCAGTTATTCAGTATTTAGGGGGTGGGTTTCCCCATGCACCGCGACTGATAGTCTATTGTACGTCCCCCTTTTAATTTCTACTGTCTCCATCCTCTACCGGTACTGGTGCTCGCTATCAGCCCCTTTCTGCCAGCGAGGTCGTCCCTCCTCTGGCAGTGGTAACTAATACTTCCCCATCTACCGGAGGCATTGGAAACTACTTGGGCGGGCGGGAAACTTTTTGGCATAATTTAGCTCAGAGGTCTCCTAGAGACATGAGGTTCTTTTACGTGCCGTAAATCTACGACATGGGACCCACGGCTTAAAGTCCCTCCCGGAGGACTTGTTCCCTGAATATTTCCGCCCTTAAAAATTCCACGACCTGCGCCGGGTTTTTGAACCCGCGTACCTTGTGTCATGAGGTGGGAACGTTACCCCTAGACTACGGAGGCCGCTCGATGCCTATATAAAGAACAGGTGTTATGAAAAATATCTAATACCATTTTACTTTGAGTTTCCTTTCATTTAAAACTGGACCACTTATGTCAGTCCTTGGTTGAGTGATCTGACCCTCAGATACAAAATTAACACTAACCGAAATTTCGTAATTGCAATAATAACGATTATATCTATGCTGACAACATATCTTCCCCCATGCGTGCTACATTTCCTTCCAATCTCATTACCCTTTCTATGGGGGGGATGAAATTTACAAACTAAGAAGCTCCATAAGGATTCTTCTTTATCTAGAAAGGATCTACCAGATCACACGACGTCATGTCGCCTGATTCTGCTCATCTTCATGTGTTTTTATACGGATATACGCGTGTTTCCTTCTTCTCAATTTATGTGTTAGCGTATCCTGCGGCACGCGGTAGCGTATTTGCTTGAGGCACTATGCTAAAATCCAGAAGGTCGCGGGTTTGATTTCCAACAAGGTCATAAGATTTTTTCAATTGGCCTAATCTTCCCTGTCGCACTATGGTCCTAGCACTGGCACAGCCTTTTAAAGAAATGAGTACCACGAATCTTCCTGGGGGCAAAAGCCGACAGTCGCGTGAGGCTGACAACCTCACCGCCATCTTAGAGCCCATTGTCTAGACAACGTGGGAGCCTCGACGACTCGCAAACCTATGGACCTTCGCGGCCTGTTACAGGGATAGATTTGCCTTTACCTTACCGTCAATTGCTACTTTCATTTCTAATTTCTTCATCCAGTCACCTGCATTGTTTTGCCTTCACACTGCCTTTCTTCATCCTGTTTCTTTACTTATTAATTACTTTTCATTGACTTTTGATCTTAAATTATTTACATAATTTTTTCCAATTCAATTTTCGTTCTTTCGTTTGTGTGTTCAATATTTTGTGTCTGCCATTTTACTAATTTATTTCTTTGTTCCTTAACTTACCCCTACCCTTATTTACCCTCAGATTCAATATCCACGTGTCCAACTGCATCATTAATATTCCAGTTGAACCAACCTTGAAAAATGATAAAAAACCGGGTTTCATTGCTAGTAGAAACAAAGACATGCTTACGTTAGTGTTCTCTGCATGTACCCACCCTTTACCGTGGGTGAGGACAGTGGCGCCGGCTGGTGCCAGTACTTAGCACCCTTCTCAGACCTCTTGCCGTTTATCATCTCAGATGCCAAATATCACCTACCCTCCGTTCTCGTCCTGGCTCCACCAACCACCCCATCAATTCTATTCTCTTTATCTCAGAAATCACATCACTCTCACCCATATTGACTCCCCTCCCCCAGCCCCCCCCCCCCCCCTCGCGCCCCAATGCGGGAACCTGTTCACCACCCCCCCCCCCAACCCCCCCCCCCNGACCGAATGCGGAAACATGTTACCACCTCGCCCGCTCAACCCCGCCACCATAACGACAGAAGCTGCTGCTACTGCTCCTACGTCACAGAAGTCTTATTTCTATTGTTCGAGGTCAGAAAGGGCCATCCTGGCGACTCTGGGTTAATTTTTTGTAATGTGCAACTGCCGGCTGATAATACGGTTAATTTGATCAGACAATTACCGAACTCTGACTGAGATAATCGACGACACTTCCGGACATGCGCACCGGCCGAGATCTCTCACTTCTGTTTAATTATCACGAAAACTGCAAGACTCTAGAAATTCATTAGACATAAACACGGGTGTTCATTTAATTTCTACGAAATTGTTTCGAAAAATATTTCGCTCCTCTTCTACCCCTCCTCTCCCTCATACTTCCGCCCTTCTTTCTTCTTCTTTCGCTTTCTATTCGTCATGTTTCTTCAACTAATTTTGGTCTCATTCGTCTCATTTTACTTCTTCGTTTATTTCTCGTCCCTCTCGTTGTATTCCTTCACCTACTGTTCTTCCTCTTTGTCTTTTCTTCTCTATCTCTTCCTCCTCTTTCCTCTTTTATTCATTCTTTCACTTCTTCTTCGACTTCTCTTCCTATTCCTTCATCTTCTCTTTTTCCTTCTTCGTCTTCTCTTCTTTGATTTGTTTTTCTTCTTCATCTCCTTTTTCTTTTACTATTCTTCCCTTCTCTTCTTACTCCATCTCTTCTTCCTCCATCCTCTCTTCTACATTCTTTCTTCCCTAGTTTTGTTTCTAATCATTCATCTCTTCCTCCTCTCCTGCCTTTTGCCTTTTTCATTTTCTCAATTACCTCTCTTCGTATTTCCTAATCTCCTCTTCCTCTGTTTACCCTCCTCCTTCTTCTCCTCCACTCTCAACTCCTTCATCCCCCATTCCTCCCTTCTTCTCCTTCTTTACTGCTCTAAAGTTTAGGCCACACAGAGCGCTACGTACGCGACGCACGCTACGTACGCTATACGAACAGAAAAATATCTCCCTTTATTGCCAATGTGACTGGCCTCACAGACTTCCGTACGCTACGTACGCTATGTTCCCTATATTAGCTGCGTCGCAGAGTGTACACAGCGTACGTAGCGAACATAGCGTAGCGCTCTGTGTGGCCGAACCTTAAGCCACACAACTGTACGTTCAGGGCACGAACTGTGTAACTACAGAGTAAAGACCATATGCTGAGCTGTATTAATGTGCTCCAGCCATGTCTAGCGAAGTACTTGAAGCAGAAACATATAGAAACATCAATGTCGGTCAGAACCTGTTTCTAGGGCTCCTTTTGCGCAGGTTCGCTCTAGGAGAACACTATCATGTACTCTTCTGTGAGTCATGCTGTAGTTGTGCTGAAGTCGGTAAACCTTCTTAATCCAGCGAGTGAGGCTGCTGAATTCCTGAAGGCCGGGATGCAACCCCATCAACGTTCGGCTGTTCTCTAAATCTCTCACC
>NW_019724753.1:18770-19826 GCF_002891405.2 Cryptotermes secundus
CCCCCCCCCCATGCAAGCCTTCATAAGCTCTGAAAGTACGTCTATGCTACGAAAGCAAGACACTTCATCACAATTATTACACTTCCGTTTGCGAAGTATGAAAAGCAAATTACATTTCACAGTTTCAACTAAATATCACCATGGAACATCATTCTATTTGGGAAGCTAACTGTAGCTCAATTAGTCAAGAAATTATCAGCCTAACACGGAACCCAAAAATTTGGATCGTAAGACTCAGCCATTGGGCCTTACCAAAGCCGAAATAAATCCTCACATCCTGTTTCTTTATGATCAATTTTAATAGTATCCCTTCATTAACGAACAGGATTCCAAAGCAATCTCTTCCTTCAAGATATGAAAGCAAATTTTTCTGGCATACCTCCAAAATATCGCCCTGCTTTTGATAAGTGTAACGCTAATATGTGTAATACTTGGTGAAGAGTACAAATTACAAAGTTCTTCATTATGTAATTTTCTCTTCTTCATTGTTTTCTCCCTCTTAGATTCGAGTATTATCTTCAGTACCTTGTTATCAAATGTTTTCAAATTATGTGAGATTTGAGACGCCCCACGGCGCTGATTATGAAGATTTCTGTCTTCTGTATCCATTTTGCTGTGAAGGTTGAGAAACATCAGCATAGCTGACGTATCTTTTTGTGTATACGGCAATGCCATTTGGTGTTCAGAGTGAAATCTTATGGGTTCCGACATCTTTTAGTCTGTTAGATGGAAATGGATATCTCGGATAAACATGCCGCCTCTGTCTTCAGGGTTTTACTACTAGCCGCTCATACTGGCCCTAATTTTTGTACCCCCTCCCTTTGATCCGAGCCTGCCCATATAATCCAGCCATTTCCTCACCTTAAACACATGAGTTCTGACGGTGCTGCTAGCAGTCGACGTTTCGGAGCAGCATCTTCAGGAATGGGTGTACAAGGTGGGGAATTCCCTTTTTTATATAAGTGGGTTGCGTAAGGATGAGTCTCTTGGTCCATTCGACAGAATTGGGGGTACAGGACTATGGGACATGGAGATAGTAAACCAGTCTGTTCTTCC
>NW_019724753.1:19944-39001 GCF_002891405.2 Cryptotermes secundus
GGAATTTGGCTCAGTGATCCCCTTTGGGGATATGAGGTTATTTTACGTGGCGTAAAGTTACGACACGAGACACACAGCTTAAAGTCCCTCCCGGAGGACTTGTTCCCTGAATTTTTCCGCCCTTAAAAATTCGACGACCTTCGCCGGGTATTTGAACCCGCGTACCACGAGTCATGAGGTGGGAACGTTACCTCTAGACTACGGGGGCCGCTTTCCCAAAGTCTATAAACACCTGCCAGACTGCACGGTACCACAGTCCAGAGAACATCACAACATGAAGAGTCTCCATAATGAAAACTTCAGAACTTAGGCTACGTGCAAACCATTTCCTGTAGTTAACCTATAATGTCCCAAATTCGAACCAATTAAAGTTAAAAATTCCCCCGGGGTTCAAAAGCATTACGTAGAAACATGAAAGCCCCGAAATGTCGGAATTTGAATCCCGGTAGGGTCAAGAATTTTCTCCTCTCCAAGTCGTCCAGACCAGCTCTGGGGCCCACTCAGCCTCCTATCAAATGGGTACCGGGTGAGAGGTTTTTCCACGGGGTAAGCAGCCGGAGCGTGAAGCTGACCGATCATCTCCAATAAGTGCCGAGGTCAAGAAAGTGTGGATTCATACATCAACTTCCCCGTAAGCCTTCGTGACGTAATGCTTAAATATACGTAGTTAAACAGAGGTATAACTTTATTTTTTTTACCCTTTACATGGAAATATGCAACCGGTTTATTCAATTACAAAATGGAAAAGGGAATTTGTAAAAACATAACTTCCAGTCTTACGTAAACTAACAAACTTTAGATAAACGCTTAGATTTTCTAAAGCCCTTCAGAGCTAAGTCCAGTTTCTAAGACGAAGTTTCATACAACTTTCCCACGTGTTTTACTAACACTGCAAAGTTTACACTGAACTTCATGGATAAGTTCTTCTTATTTGTGAACCTTAGCGCCAGTCTGACATGGCTACCGGCCTGTAATATCTTCCAGTTGATACTTTCTCCCCTGGACGCACAGAGCCGTGTCAGGGGACTCCCCAAGCGCGTTCCATTAATCAGTTCCACTACTCGCCTACCTGCACAGCAGCACTGTCGCAGTTTCCAGACATCGATACATTTACATAAACACCCTGGTATTGGTGCAGCTAAGAGCAAGCTTACTTCAGGAGTGTACGGCACAATTTAAAGTCGATGAAAACATATTAGCATTATCGCAACCAAGCAGTGCTAGAAAATACATAATTTTTCTTTATATTCGGGAGGTACTATGTTCGAATCTCAGCTAGAACAAATGCTATAATGTATGAAGTTTTTTTTTTTGTAGTTTTCCTCAGTATTTTCTCAGAAACACCAGGATATTAATCCCACTAGACCATGACCGTTTCCTTCCCAATTCTTCCCAAAATATTATCTTAATATTCCCTTGCATATCATTTAATACTGAAAGTGTTGTAAAATGAAGTCAAAAGGAAATATAAGCTTAAACAGATATTTTCGTGTATCATTAAGATAAATGTTGTTAGTAAAAATTATTGTCCATTTACTTATTTATCATTAATTACCAATCGCTTCTTACGTAAGAATTATCCTCTATACTTTCCCGTTTCGGTAAAATTAATCGAATTACTGTAACTCGCACTGAGAATTCAGCGGCAAGTCTCATAATTTGTTTTATAAGCTTTCGTACCGTTGCGTGTAGACCCGTTACCGCGAAACAAAAAACGAAATAACATCCGTTGCTAGGCAACAGTTTCTCGAGTAATGCCTTCGGAAACCAACGTGTCCCCACGGAAACGATTGGAGTACAATAATGAACGATGTTTCTACGCGGTCCGTGCCGAGATGTTATAAGGAGGACAACCTTATAAGGAGGAATACCTTCACCGTACCCTTGCGTGTCGTAGGAGACAATAGAAAGGGAACCCAGTGCCTGGTGTATAACCGGGCCACCCTGTTCCTGGAGGATATAAATACGGGGTCCTGGTCCTCCAGGCTCAGGGGGTCTCGAATCTGAGACGTTAAAATGTGGTCATGAGTCCTGCGGGACTCGGACGTGAGAACCAGCAGCAATTGTAAACGACAGACCCATTCTCTCAACAGCTAGGAGGTTACATAAGGACTCTAAACGCAAATGTTCAGTTTTTTCCCCTGGCACTACAGCCCCAGTGGGCCTAGGCCTACCTCCATGAACTTCTCCTTTCACTTCGGTTTTTCTAGATCTTACACATTCGGTAGGACTCCTTGGGCGGGTGATCAGCTCGTCGCAAGGGCAAATGTTCAGTTAGAAAATAAAATTACCGGTCGTGAGTCTCAAGGGGATTATCGGCAAGATGAACTATTTTGGTGGTAAACCGTCAGTCGTGAAGTAACTCTGATTCTGACTCTGACTCTGAAGAGTTCAGAGAGAGTTGTCAGGGAATTTGTGAAGAGAAGTCTGGGTCGATGTTGGTGAGAGCAAGTTGGCCACGAAGTGAGAGCGGAAGCTGTAGAATCTCCACTGTTAGAAGCCGTTATCATGTAATGACTGCTGAAGACACGGCAAACTGAAAAAACTTAGCGTGTTCTATAGTGGTTTGCAAAGTGTGGAGAATAGCGAGGCGATATAATTAATTGCAGTCACGATGAGTGTGTTAATGTAAATAATCTCCAGTCAAAGCTTCGTCTGTATTCACACATACATGTGACAATATTATTTACTTCTACTGTGTTCAGCATTTATTTTCAGTCCTATTATAACATGGTACTTCGAGACCGATTTTGACGCCATCTCTCACAAATAACACTCACAAATAATCAGTGGTGATCCTCTTCTTCATATAATATACCGCACTTCACATATCCACGTCAAAATATTATCAACAGTCACTGAATAGACACGATACACTGAAACAAAATTGATCACCCATTCGTGACCTAGTACATAATTTATGTTCATGAAACTTTTTAACCCTTAATAATTCGTCGCTATGGCAACCCGAAAATTCTTTATTTCAGAGTTTCCATCTGAGAGCAGCATAGCATAGCAGTAAACTGTTGCTGCCCTCGCCAGAACAGTCGTTCTTGGTTTTGGGCCCCTTTGGGAGACATGACCAAATTTTTGTACGTTCCAGGACCGTTTACGATGTGTTTTGGAACTGGGTCTTCTCTTCGATAAGAGGACGAATCTGTCTTTCTGGACAGGGGCTATGTTTGTTGCACCGTAATTCCATCTGATAGTTGTATTACATTTTTATATATATAAAGAACATACATCGCATCTTATTTTTTCTTTATGCAAATATGTTCTTTTCTCATCTCCTCTTCCGTTCTCTGTAATTCTCCACGTTCCTAGCAGGCCACCTCAGTTATTTACGTATAGTGTTGTTACAGAACCAAAGAGAAGATACGGAGCGTAGACTGTCTATTAGTCAGACCGTACAAGTGTAGTGCTTCCGTTTAATGTGCATCTGCAGGCAGTGCCATCTACCTTTACGTTAATAGCTGCACAGTTTAGATACTGCACTGCAATGCAGGTACATTCTGCCTCAGGGGAAGCGAGTGCAGAGTCTGGCCGGTAGCCTACGCGGCGGAGCAGTGTCCGATAGACACCACTGGCTTGTCCTTCATAACCTCTCGGCTTATACTTCGTACACGTTTCCATGGGGGAAAGAGGTAGCGTATTTGGTTGAGGCACTATGCTGCAAACTGAAGGTCGCGGGTTCGATTCCCGATGAGGATATTTCAGTTGACATAATCCTTCAAGCTACACTATGTCCTTGGGATCGGCTCAACCTCTAACAGAAATGAGTACCACGAATCATCCTAGGGGGTAAAAGGCAGCCTGTGCGTAAGGCTGACAACCTCACCGTCATCTGTGAGCCGACTGTATAGAAAATGTGGGAGTATCGACGTCTCACAACACTATGGGTCTCCATGGCTTGTTACTGGGTAGCTTTACACTTTTTACCTTCTTTACACGTTTTAATACTGAAATTATGAAGTAACTGGTTTAGACCCTAAGAGCTTAAAACTTTAAAGACATTGGTGGCTCTCTGTCATATGTGTTCTTACATCTAAATGGTATGCAGTAGCCACGAACTTCTTACAGTTTTCAGAATGAATAACTATTATTTCTCTGAACAAATTTAATTGGTTGTACATTTGTAAGGGAGATGAAGTCTATTATCTGTGATGTATTAACGCAGTACTTCGGTTTCCCCTGCCAATCTTCATTCCACCAATTGCTCCACAATCACCCTCACCTATCATCTTGGGCTGGTACAATAGGCCAGAAGTGGCCGCAGTTCAAGGAACTTAGTCCCACCCCACTAGCAATAAAAAAAAAGGACACCCAGGTTAATAAACATTGCTCAGGCCCTGAATAAATTCTATGATCGAAGCTGGCTTACCAGACTTTGGCCCTGGTGGGATTCCCCGATTTATTTCTCTCTCTCTTTCTTCAGGCTTCTTTGAGGTAAGTGCACTTTCCCTTTTATCCACATATTACAGAAAACATTTTATCTAATCCCAGTCTGCAGGTTTCTGCAGCGGGAGATGAATTTGTAGGTTCTGCTGTCGGAACTAGGCCGTGTCGGATGTTGATAGTTTTCCAGTGTTTCGGCAAATATTGAAGTTGCTATTCAGAGTTAATGGTTTTCCAGGGGAGTGTGATAGTATTTATATAGCTCTCGCATTACGTGGTGTGTCGCTTCCTGTTGGTTAACACACGATCACGTAGGATCACGTAGAATGTGTGTCTATAACCAGGGTTTTGGATAAATGGATTTACTGACCATTTACTGGTCGTAACTACCAATAACTATAACACTATCGCTGATCTCCACACTTTACAGTTCACTAGAGCACATAGTCTAGTGTTCTCAGTCTGTTACTAGATGCGTCATAGTGACGGCTTCTAACAATGGCTATTCTTCTGCTTCCGTGTTCAAGTCTTCTCTAAATGGCGGCTCTTTTCGAAGTGAACTATTCTTGCTTAAGACTCCCGTCCAGAACTAACTTGGTTGCCACAATTGCTTTCCTTAAAACTCCTCGGCACGGCGGAAGCACAAACACCGTTTTCAACAGTATCTCGGTTGTTGAATAAATATTTTTTGCCGCGGGAAAGTGTTTGCCGAGCCGTTGTCTGGAAACAGCTCTGATATATTTGCTTATCTCGCGGTCGTTGCATAGCAACGGCTCTAAAAGCTACAATACCTTTCCTGGCTTGATCAAGTCGCGGTTACACCTCCAATACACAGCTGCAGAAATCCTTCCACAGCAACTGAAACTCTGAAGTTGGCAATTGAAATGTTTGTCCATACGTTGTCAAATCCTTCACATCGACGCAGCATAGTCGTGAAAACCAAAACAACAATTTTCTTTGACTTTCATAAACACAAGACTAAAAAGAAAATATTTTGTGCTTTGATGTCTACCTTCAAAATCCAAAACTTTTCTGACAGGAACTGGTTCGTTGGTGTAGCGGCTTTACTGTGGCCTGAACTGCCGAGGAACCAGCGACAAGAGACCTTGCTCATCTCCGCAGTATTCAGACAGTCCCTGGGGTCCATACTGTAACCTGGACCTCCATCTCCGCGTGTGGAGTCAGCCACTCACGTCCACTCCTTTATGAGTCTTAACGACGAGGTTCTTAATTGATTAAGCACAGGTACAAATTTAGCTTCATCTCTGCGGCATTTGCTCTACATGCAACCTACTTTCATGCTGTTTCTTCCTTGGCTTATATAGACCATGAAGATGGAGGCAAAATGTTCCTCCGAAACGTTGGCTGACTTTCATTATCTTTACCTGCTACTAGCTGACTCGTACAAATATGCCAATGTCTCTGTGAAACCACTCTGTATCCTGTAGGACGAAGGGCATGAGGAAAGGCATCTTTAACTGGAAGTGCACAGAGGGGGGGTGGGGGGGTTGGACATTTCCAAAGCATCGTTAGAGACGACACAGGACGTACCACAGATAACACTGCTGATGAGCTGCTGAGAGCAGCAAATATATGAATAAATAACTTATTTGGTTGAGCCACTATACTACAAGGTGGAAGGTCGTGGGTTCAATTCCCGATGAGCTTCTCGGATTTTTCAAATGACCTAATAGTTCCAGCCGCACTATGGCCCTGGGGTCGACTCAGCCTCTAACAGAAATGAATAACATGAATCTTCCTGGGGGTAAAGGGCGGCCGGCGCGTAAGGCTGATAACCTCACCGCCATCTGTGAGACGATTGTCTGTAAAACGTGTGAGCTTTTGGCCTCTACGGCCTGTTACAGGGATAGCTTTTATGACTAAGTTTAAAGCACGGTAAATACAGAGTCTCCACAGATAAGAAAACACGACCATGAATAATAAATAGGCAAGGACTGGGAAGGGAGAGGCCGCAGATTATTAAGGTGCATGCTATACCCATAGAGATGCTATTCATTATATTGAACGTATTATACAGAATGGCTTAGAACACGTGATACGCCTGCCATCTATGTCGTGACTCTTGTACTCCTTCCTTTTATTAATCGATTAAATATTCATATTCGATACCTCCTCTGGTAGTCGACCCTTCTCGACTCCTCGTGGGTATTGATCGACGCAAAGCAATGTTACCAACATCTGCAAAACTGATGAATTAAATTTACCGAAAATATCATTCAATAAATGTACGAAAGGAGGAGTAGAACGTTCCACAACGTTCGTATCTATCAGGCGACACGGCGTCACATCAGAAAGAACAGTAATCATCATAATGAGTGGTCTCCATCTTCAGGATAGAAGAGAAAGTCAAGCCTGCAACCAGCCAGAAATAATCAAAGTAGATGGATTTCTACCAAACTTCACGGCGTCACATCCCAGTAGACAGTGATAGTGTTGATATGAAGTTCCCATGGTAATGACTAAGAATTGTACTGTCTTCTGGGGTGATTCCTTCTTGCCGGTTGGTTGCATGGTTTACTCTTTGATCTTGAAGATGGAAGTAATATGTTTATCCGAAACGTCAGAGAAGTACAGGATTACAGAAGGCATATTTTTAGTAGTCACTGCAATGAGAAGTCAAAACATCCCTTCTTATCCCAAGTTGCTTTCGAACCTGGAATTTCCGAACTCCTGAATCTCTCAGTTAAGTTATCATGACGCAGTTCTTAAGTAAACAGACAAGGTTTTCCTCTGGTCCTCTGCACGGTTAGAATTGTTACGGACCGGGTTTGCGTACCGTTAATTCTGAAGGTGATCGGTGAGATTCTCGGAGGAGACACCAACTACACTAATTCGTCAGTCCCTCCATACAAGTGCAATGATAGTGTATCAACTAGTCCAGTGTTCCTTAACCGCCGGAACCGAGCCCTGGCATCAGTTATTCCGCCCCCCCCCTCGTCCTATAGAAAAATAATTTACAGGGCCGCGGTCTCGCAGAGGTTCAGAACCACTGGACTGGACTATGTCGCTACATTCCAAAATCCTTTCTAATTCCTCAGTTACCTTCTAGTCGAAGCTATGTGGTCTAGCAACGTCGTCGTAAAATCGGCCACGGAATAAAAAAAAAGAACCTACTGGTCAGGTACCTGTAGGTGGTCCCTTCGTTTCTTCATTGTCTTTAAAAGACTTTTTCTTGTTCCGGCGTGTCATTATTAACTGAGTTCAGTTGTTGGGGTGGGCCTGTCGCGCCATCCCCTGAAGACAGACGAGTACGGAGAATTGAAAGAATAGTAACTATGAGGGGGAGAGAATTGCTCCTCCTCACCTATTCTATCTATCGTAAATCCGATATAAGACCTGCCAAGAGATCCAGAGGTCCCGGGTTCGATTCCCGGGGCTACCAGCTCTTCTGAGAAGTGGTGGGTCTGGAACGGGGGTCCACTCAGCCTTGTGAGGATAATCGAGAAGCCATTTCAGAGAAATAGCTGCTCCGGTCTAGAAAACAGAGTTCAAAGGCCATGGGGATTCGTTGCACTGACCACCCGATACCCTCTATCCGCTAAAGTTGGCACTAACTTTGCCGACAAGCGGCGATCCCGCGGTCGATATACTTCGCTTGCGGACTAAAGCTACAGAATTAGTTAAATCCGATATAAACCAATAGAGAACCAAGGACTCTGTGATGAAGAAGGAGTCGACTAACTTGCTGAAGCATGGAACAACGGAAACCTCTTTATGTGTTCGATGCTACAACCAAAAACATATTGTCATGGTTTAAGGATGCAACTATAGAAGGAGTATGGATTAGTGAATGGATTTATTGACCATTTATACACAGAACTCGGTATTGTAAGTAACTGCAGCTCTATCGCTAATCTTCACACTTTACAAACCACTATAGCACCTGATAAGCCTTTTTCCAGCCTGCTCTGACATCAGTTGTTCCCTAGTAACAGCTACTAACAGTGGAGATTCGTAAGCTTCAAGAGATCAAATTATTTCTCCACAGTCTCCGGTGCAGAACTGAACTAACGAATAACTACTGACAACCGAACAACTGATTAACTCCCAGGCTGGCGGCATTTCACACCAACTTCCCAGTCTTCTCTTCAAAGACTGACTTTCAATTGAAAGCTCTACTGTCTCAAGTCAAAGTCAGAGTCACATTTTGACTGACAGTCAGTTAGTCAGTAAGTGTTTGTGTCGAGCCCCATCTGGTGCTCATGACCAGATATTTATTACTTTTTGGCGGTTACGGTCTTGTTTTTGTGGGACGCCCTCCCTGACGAGAGGTCCTTGCCAGCGTAGTCTTTCTCGGGTCCGAGTCCCTTGGGGCTCGCGACCATATTTAACTCTCTCAGATTTGAGACTTCCATTTTCGTCGCCTCCTACGACTCGCAGGGTCACGGTGGAGGTATTCGACTCCGTCTCCACACGAGGGTCCTACTACACTCTCAACAGTAACTATTGTTGTAGAGGCGTGTTTACTGCGCCGTTGCATAGAAACGACTGTTGTCTCGTTGTTTGTTTCGAGGTCTTTGCCCAGCAACGGATCTATATGCCACAATATTTAATTCTTTACTTCAAGACTAATGTCTTACAGGTAAAGGCAAAGTTAATCGTTATGCCATGGAAACCTACGTGTATGTGAGAGTGGAGTTATGGCTCCAACATTCTTGATCTTGGCACTAGGTGGAGGTGAGTGATCAACTTCATGCCCCAGCCGCTTTACCCCCGGAGAAATCGCTCCCGGTGCCCACTGGACAGGAGGCTGGGTGGGCGCAGAGCCAGTCTCGACGCTGTTGAGAGAAGAAAACTTTCCCTGTCGGGAATGAAACACCAACCGTCCTGCCCGTGGCCCGTCGCTATACCGACTGAGCTATCGAGGCCCTATTAATGCCGTAATGTGTTTGGTTCCGTGACGTAACTCAGGCATTTAGACTCCGGCTACTCACAGTGCAGGCCAGAGTTCGATCCCTGGTGGACGAAGTGGCACTGATGCAGGTTCGTTTTTCTTTTAATTTCTTACGTTTTCCTCCTGTCAGTCATCATTCATCCATTGCTCCATATTCTTATATCACTGCCCACTGAGGTGTGAGACAGCCCTAAGCAGGCATCACATCATTAACTCAGTGTCTAATTAGGACTTGATGAATATATAGTAAAAAGACTTTCATATATTTATATTAATATCGTATAATATACTTAGAATATATTTACTCCTTGCTGAAAAAACGATTACTCGTATAGTCCTATTTTGTGATCTATTCCATAACGCCGTTACTATATCCACTTATAGCAACGAATCTTAAGACGAGTAATAAATGACTAATTTGAAATTATTTGGAAAGAAGTGTGCATGGTCTAATTGGGGATCTATCCTCGTATTTGTCTAGAGGGACTGAGAAAAATCATGTAGAACTTAAGCCAGATTAAGCGATGGCCCTTTCGAGATTCAAACAGAGCCCATTCCGAATAGGCGTCTACAACGTTACAGCTAAGTACATGAGTATTTTCGGTTTATTGTTATTATTATTAATCCTGTGGCCGTTTGCTTCATTATTGTAAACATTAATCTTCAGGGGCAGTTTCAAATCCCCTTAGATACTTCCCTCTTTGTCTCAGAATATTGTTCTGAAAAGTTTGTCCTTAATGTCCACGAAAGGACTTACTTCTGTATCAATATAAGGCAATACAAAAGGGAAGTTTTCCTCCATTAACAGTTTCGAAACAGAAACAGCTGTCTCCAAATGGTTATTTGTTGCTTACGGCACCAGACATTGCGGGAGTTGTAAAGATGAAATGACGGGGAAATTTTCCTAATCATTTACCACGTATAATACGGTAGACGTGGAAGAATTCCTCATAATTTAAAAACTTTGTCTACTTTAAAATCAGAAGTTTCACGTGGTATAGTGGAAATTTATTCCGTACAAAATACCGCAGTATGATACACGCCACGGAGATGAAATCTAATGGCCTTCCTGTTTTCCCTTACGTTTTCAGGTTTGAAGTTAAAATTGCTTTACAATCTCCAACAAAATACTTACACGCATACTACTTCGTTATCTACTCTGAATGGAAAGCTACCCCTGTAACAGGCCTTGGAGACCCATAGAGTTGTGAGACGTCGTGACTCCCACATTTTCTAGATAATCGGTCCACATATGGCGGTGAGGTTAGCCTAACACCGCTCCTTTCCTTCCCGCCTGTACTTGTATCGGCGCAGTCGGAATGGTGCTATCCCTGCTACACCTGTTTCTACCTTAGGACAGTGTACGATGGCTACTGGAAGTTCTCCTCACAGATCAAACTAAGGAAGATCGGTATAGGTACGGGAAACTAGCTGGGTCGGTTTGCATGAGTCTCAGGGTAGCGATGCCGAAGAAAGCGTTTTTCTGAGAGTTGAGCCAATTGACGTTTATTCACATGCTAATTCACCACACTGTTAAAATAATGTATTCTTAGCTTTACGTTGCCGCGTTACTATCGGCAAGCTATGTCTCGGAGCGTGCAAAGGTCACGTCCGTTCAGTTCGGAATATTGTGAAAGTCTCTCCTTTTGTGGAATGGCTTGCACCCCCACGCCGGGAATTCGAAAGATGGTGTTGACATATACATTTTCAGCCAATCTTCCGTGGGAAGCTTGAACGAGGCAACCCAATCATACTGGCCCTCATTCACAGGCAATTGTAACAAGCTCTGACCTGTCCTTTTAGGCGCGTCCGGTTCCCTGTACCCGAGATAATTTATGACTGATCGTAAATGTTATAACTCCGGACTTCTTGTTTCTGCCAGAATCTAGAAATTTTCAACGTAAACATCGTATTGCACGTCCCAGACGATGAAATACGATATTATAGATCACGATACATTTCCAGTAATANNCGTTATCTACTCTAGAAGGAAAGCTATCCCTGTAACGGGCCTTGGAGACCCATAGAGTTGTGAGACGTCGTGACTCCCACATTTTCTAGATAATCGGTTCACAGATAGCGGTGAGGTTAGCCTTAAGCGCCGGCCGCCCTTTATTCCCAAGAAGATTCCTGGTACTCATTTCTCTGTTAGAGACTGAGTTGATCACAGGGCCATAGTGCGGCTGAAAGGATTAGGTCAATTGAAAAAATGCAATGACCTCATCGGGAACCGAAACTGCTACCTTCCGACTTGTAGCATAGTGCCTCAACCAACTACGGTACTCCATGCCTCACAAATTTTGAATATACGAGTATAATTCTTGTAAATATTATGCTGTATTATTATGTATTGTTATACAGTCAATACAATTATTGTGTAAACGCTACAAGCGTTTGCATGTACTACATGTTTCGTCCTATTGTGGCCATCATCAAGTACATCTCCAAATAAGGTAAGAAAACATTTAAAAAGTCCAAAATTCCAACACACAAACAACTACATACCCATATGCTAACAAAAATTTGTATTACAGGGCAGGCCATGGAGAGAAAAGAATTCGAGAACAACACATCACATACACGTAGGCCAACATACACAGAACGTAGGGCACCGTATAATACATACGCTGATAGCGCATTCATATTTCAGATCTTAAAAGAATGCCACGAAAATCCATAACACAAATTGAAGAACACCGCCTAAATTCTACCACCCCAAAGCAAAACGATATTAATTATAACCTGTTGTCTATATAACGGGACAAATAAATTCACGCGGGTCTCGGATTAACGAACAAGTTTATTGGCCAATCTCCTCCACACTCGATCAAGTGTCTTGGTCCCTTGTTGAAGAACTCTTCCTGCTAGAATCAGAGTCAGAGTCAGAGCCAGTGTTACTTTAGGAATGGTGGTAATACAAACTGAATATAAACTGGCCGAGGTTGGACTGTCATATCGTGAGCTCGGACGCAATAGAGAGCACCTTCTCCCAGGGTTCGATTCCACGTGTTCTATGCTTGTTACCGGGGGAATTCATTATTCCCAATGTTTCAACAATTCGTTGCGACGGATATTCCTACGCAACGGGCTGTTGGTATTCCATTCGTCGTTTTGAGAACTACAATTTCCATGTATTCGTTGTGGCTGAAGTATGTGTTCCCATTGCAGCCGTTGCGCAGCGATGGACGTCATATAGCACGTCACATTATATGTATGTATTAACAATTACTCAATTTTAATTCCAAATAGACTATTTAACTATTTTTAAAAATTTAAAATTTCAATATTTTAATGCAAATGCTTGGCACAATTCAGCCCAGAACTTTTGTCTTCTCGTCTGCTGTCTAAAAATTTGAAAATTAGAATGTAAAAACTATAATTTTGCCTGTGGTTCTGTATGGGTGTGAAATTTTGTCTCTGGTATTAAGGGAGGGAAATATACTGAAGGTGTCTGAGAACAGGGTGTTGAGGAGAATATTTGGACCGAAGAGAGATGAAGTGACAGGAGGTTTGAGAAAACTGCATAATGAGGAGCTTCATAACTTGTACTCTTCTCCAAGTATAATTAGAAACATCAAGTCAAGGAGAATGAGACGGGCAGGTCATGTAGCACGAATGGGGGGGTATTGTATTAAGAGCGTACCTGTACCACTCACTCAAAATATGTAAACACTGTCCAGTGTAGGGAGGTCTAGCAGATAGAAGGGAGGGTGATTGTACAGGCGATGATGGCGAAACATGTAGTACATGGAAATGCATGCTGTGTTTATACCAGTTTTGTGTCGACATTTCATTTCATTCTTGGGAACCAGGTTCTCACATCGATAACTACGAGTATTACTGCCGCCTAATCTTTCCTAGATTATATNAAGGGCTTTTGTGAACATGGTAATAAACATTCGGGATCCATAAAATGCTGGGAATTTCTTGGGTAGCTTCACAATTGGCGGCTTCTTAAGAAGGGCTCAGCTGCATGAGTGAGTGAGAGATTATTTATACATTTCATNGGGGGGTATTGTATTAAGAGCGTACCTGTACCACTCACTCAAAATATGTAAACACTGTCCAGTGTAGGGAGGTCTAGCAGATAGAAGGGAGGGTGATTGTACAGGCGATGATGGCGAAACATGTAGTACATGGAAATGCATGCTGTGTTTATACCAGTTTTGTGTCGACATTTCATTTCATTCTTGGGAACCAGGTTCTCACATCGATAACTACGAGTATTACTGCCGCCTAATCTTTCCTAGATTATATTTTTGTTTACTCCTGTCCCTGAAGATGGAGGCAGAATTTTCATCCGAAACATCGGACGTTTTCCGATATTCACAACGTTGGAACCCAGAAGACTGTGATCTTCAAATATTGTTTTAGTGAATAAATATTTCCAATACGAATATCAATCAGGATTTAAGAGTACCGTCTCCCGGGATGTGACGCCGTGTAGTCCGGTAGAAGTAGAATGTACTCTCTCCATCTTCAGGGTCGAAGAGTAGGCAAGGCAATCTACAGTAAGATGGAAGGACCCAATTACTGCTTGCCTCTTGCTCTTTGCTTGCTTTACATAGTTTAGACCCTGAAGATGGAGGTAGTATATTCCTACGAAACGCCGGTGAGCTACTATCGGGCTACATTTTGGCCCGTGCAAGACTATAGCACTCTTCATGAAACGATTTCAATTTCATCTCATAATCGATAAGCCTCTTTGTTCGTTCCACAAAGATCCAGTTCTGGTATTCGTTCTATGCTATGAAGTATAGCCCAAAGAGAGTAAGAAAATTAATTCTGGATGGACAGAGGAAAGGGGAGAGAAAATAGATAATCAAGCGAACAGTGAAAAAGACAGAGAACGGAACCTGAGGTGTAAGATTCCCCTTGAAAAACCCGAGATGCTGGTCGCAGTGCTTGAAGTGATTGAGTTAAGGTGAGTCCCTGGCTTTCTCCGGTTCTTGGCGTTCTCCCCGAGGTCGTCTCCTTTTGCCGCCAAATCCTCTTTTCTACTCGGCGGGCGACAGAAAATAATGGAAGATCTGCTCTACTTACTTTCTATACTTCTTTTCTTTACGCCGCTTTCTCATCATGAATTTTGTACTGTTGCATTCCTTCGATCGTAGTTCGCGGCGTAGAGACACAATTTTGTATTAAGTTGGATTTAGCTCCGTATCAGAAGGCAGCATTTAAATCCTAATGCCCATAAAAGTTATTTAAGAATATCCAAAATAATTTTCTAGAAGTTGTACAAGCCGGAAGCTAGCGGGTTCGTTTCCCGATGAGGTCACTGGATTTTTTAATTGATCTGATTTTTCCAACCGCACTATGGCCCTGGGATCGACTCAGCCGCTAACAGAAATGAGTACCAGGAATCTTCCTGGGGTTTAAAGAGCAGTCGGCGTGTAAGGCTGACAACCTTACCGCCATCTGTGAGCTGATTGTGTAGAAAATTTGGGAACCTCGACGTCTCACAACCCTATGGGCCTCCAAGGCCTGTTACAGGGCTAAACTCCTTGGCCTGTAGTCCACAAGCGAAATATACCGACCGAGCGACCGTCGCTTGTCGGCGAAGTTAATGCCAACTTTAGCGGATAGAGGGTGTCGCGTGGTCAGCGCAACGTATTCCCACGGCCGTTAATCTCGGGTTTCTAGACCGGAGCCGTTATTTCCTTGAAACAGCTCCTCAATTATCCTCACGAGGCTGAGTGGACCCCGTTCCAGACCCACTACTTCTCTGAAAATCCGATAGCATTCGGAGTCGAACCCAGGATCTCAGAATCTGTAGCCAGGAACTCTGACCACTAGACCACAGGGACGGTCCGTTACAGGGGTAGTTTTTCCTTACCTAAGGGCATAAAAGTTTGTAGTACTGTTGTCATAGCAATGTTTGCCTACTTCAGACGGATGAAACTATTTCTTTAAAATAGCCCCATTTGTAGTTACTCAAACCAACGCCACCGGCGGATCTAGACGGAGTTTTACATTTAAATCGGCTTCAAACTCTTGCCTGATATCTAATTAGATAAATTCAATGCAGAAATTGGCAGAAGTTGGAAATTGCTGAATTTGAGATTCACACCAGCGGTAAAGATCAGGAGTGTTATCAACTGCGATGTGACACCGTGTAGTGTGGTAGAAGGTTATAGACATTTAGAATAAACGTACCGCCTACATCTTCAAGGCTGAAAATTAAGCCAAGAAAGGAATCAGCAAGGTGAAAACAGTGAATATCAGCAAAAAGCAAATAAGTAAAGGGCTAGATGGTTTGCTTTGCTAACATTCGACCCGAAAATGGAGGCAGTAATTTCCTCCGAAATTTCCGTTTACTTGCATAATATATTCCTGTTATAAGTTTGGAATTATTTATTTTGTTTCGTAACTGAAATTAATTAATTTATGTTTTACACACTCTTGGCTTTATTATGCCTCATTTTGCCCTTCTGTGGATCTGAATGTCGGCCTTCCTTGAAACCTGTTTATAGGACCAGACTGCATCCTCACTGAACTCATTTCCGCCCTGAAGATGGAGGCAACACGATTCTCGGAAATTACCGTTTTCACCTAGAAGTCTACACGGGCTTTCTTCATGTTTATTCTGTCCGCCCTCATAATATTCACCCCACAATTTCTCCATTCTCTTTTATCCAGCGACCGCTCCTGTGTACGATAGCCCTGACAGGCAGCACATTATCATTCTTAGTCTTTAAATTGGGGGCTTCGCCTCTGACCCGGCATATATCTGGTTGCAGATTAAAGAAGTCGTCTTTGTCAGTTTATTATGTTGCGTGTGCTTTGTTTCGGTACATATTTAAGTTGCCATCTTAATGGGTAATGATTTTGGGAGGGGTTTCGGCAGCTCCTATATATTTCTCGCTTTAGGGAGTGTGCCCCGAGTATGAACAGCGGGATGATATGACGCACTACAACTATATTTCTTTCGGGTGGCCATGTCACGGTAGTCTCACGTCCGCCATTTTCACTTCCGTCCACTTGCCGCAAAAGAACGTTGGTGTGGCCTTATTTAGGCCTACAAGCAAGTAGTCATGAAGAGTTATATCTACTGGCATATAAAGTCGTGTAGTCTGTTAATGTCAACCGACTTTTCGGAGGAACATCTTTAGGGTCGAAGAATGAGCCAAGCAAGAAATCAGGACGGAACAGGTAGCAAGCAGACTTACAGATTCCTCAGGAATGTCTGTTAACTTCCAACGGATTTTACGGCCTTATATCCCAGAAGATAGAAATCTGCAGGATTGTCATCACATATTTCACCTAAATAATACGGCGTTATATCCCAGAAGATAGAAATCTGCAGGATTTTCATCACATATTTCACTTAAGAATACTTTAAAATTGCTTGCGACTGTTCTGCTCATTATTTTTTGTGTATTAAATACAAGCCACACCAAAATGCAACTGTTTATAAACCCTGATGAATATCCCCACTTCCTACATCGGTGGGTTGTACGTGGAAAGTCGATATGTAAAGTTTCCTACTTCGGCCAACAGATAGCGATTGTGTCCGTATGGTTTAGAGGACTACGATTTAGTTACGGGTTCCACGTATAGATGTCCACATGAAACACAACTGTACATTCTTGTATTTCGTAAGAGGTAGTGCTGGTGTCGTTGTTTTCTTAAATTTCGATTTGTTCCATAATATTTTTCGGTGGTTTGTTTCTTTCAATTAAATTATATTAAGAATTTTATAATTTACAGCGTTTTTCTGTATACTAAAATGCTAAAGACATGATACTAAATGACAATAATATAAATCAAACGTGACAGGAGGATCATATTTTACATTGGACGTCCTCATCATCATCATCAGTAATCTGTCAAGACGACAGGTCCACAGTCTCTTCCAAAACAATTCCTCCATTTAATGCGATCTAGAGCTTTCTCCTTCAAATGACAGTATCCTCTTCTGTCCCCAAGGTCATCCAGCATCTTCTTACGTCTTCTTCCTCGTCTTCTTGTCACTTCTATCCGCCCATCTATCTTTCCTTCGATAGCTTCTTTTAGAAGGCAGTTTCTGCGTAAAACATGACCAATCCAATTAGCCTTCCGTTTTCTTATTTCATGTAGGATATTCCTCTGCTCACTGACTCTAATTAACACTTCTTCATTTCTCACATAATCGGTCCAACTGATCTTCTCCATTCTTCTCCAACACCACATTTCGAAACTTTCCAGATGTTTCTGATCTACTGCCCTAAGTGTCCATGTTTCAGCCCCATACAGAGCTATGCTCCAAATGTAGCATTTCACTAGTTTCTTCCTCAAATTTAAGTCCAATTTGCTGGTAAAAAGATTCTTCTTCTTGCTAAATGCAGCTTTTGCCATGGCAATCCTGGATTTAATTTCACAAGTACACCTTCCATCATCTGTTAACAAGCTACCCAAATATTTAAAACATTTCACATTCTCCACTTGTTTTTGGTCTATCTTTATTGTGACTGGGGTTGGTTGTCTCGAAATTTTCATTACTTTTGTTTTCTCCACATTCATTTCCATGCCATAGCACCTTCCAATTTCAATTAGTCTATCAATCATGCCCTGTAGCACAGTTTCTTCCTTAGCCATTAACACAAGGTCATCTGCATATTTCACAGTTTGAATAATTTGCCCTCCTACTTTGAAGTCACCGAGCCCATCCAGAGCTTCCTTGGTAAGGCATTCGCTGTACAAGTTGAACAGAATTGGTGATAAACAGCATCCTTGTCGAACTCCTCTTCCAATCTGCACACTTCCTGTCTCCCCCGTGTCCAGTCGTACTCTAACTTTCTGATCCATGTACAATTTGCTAATCAATCTTCTTTCATGCCAATCGATACCTGTTTCTTTCAGGATCTGCATTAATTTGGTCCAGTTTACCCGGTCAAATGCCTTCTGCCAGTCTATGAAGCAAACACACAGTTCTTCATCTATCTCCAAAGTTCGTTCCGCTATAATTCTCATCATCCCAATTGCATCCCTGGTTCCTTTTCCTCTTCTAAATCCAAACTGATCTTCTCCAAGTACATCCTCTATTTTCCTTTCAATTCTTCTTTTAAGTATCTTTGCTAGTATCTTTGCTGTATGTGCAATAAGACTTATTGTGCGATGGTCGCTGCATTTTGTAGCTTTTGTCTTTTTCTTTACGGCAATCATTGTAACTTCTGTAAAGTCCTTTAGCACTAACATAAATCAAATGTGACAGAAGGATCATATTTTACATTGGACGTCCTAGCACTAATATATAGCAAATAAGGCAGAAGGATCATACTTTATTTTGGACGTCCTGGCACTAATATAAATCAAACTTGATAGGATCATAATTTACATTTGAAGCCCTATTACTAATACAAATCGAACGTGACAGAAGGATCATATTTTACACTGGAAGTCTTAGCACTAATATAAATCAAACGTGGCAGAAGGATCGTACTTTACAAACTCCTAGCACTAATATAAATAAAAAACGCGACAGAATGCTTACGCTATGCGTAAATTTCATAAATATTTTAAAAATAGGTTTCATCATATACACCAGTTAGATCATTGAAGGTCCCAGTGCAAGGGCAGGATGTTATGGCCTACTCCTTACACACATACATACACACACACACNACAGAAGGATCACATTTTACATTGGACGTCCTAGCACTAACATAAATCAAATGTGACAGAAGGATTATATTTTATACTGGAAGTCCTGGCAATAATATGTATCGAATATGGCAGAAGGATCATACTTTATTTTCGAAGACCTAG
>NW_019724753.1:40623-55728 GCF_002891405.2 Cryptotermes secundus
ACACACACACATACTCTGTAGGTGAGTAGGTAAGTGTAATGTAAATGTAATGTACTATAGACACCACCTGCTTTGGTATTAAAGAGCATCTGAATTTCATCTAGAGAGTGAATTTATGTTTCAGAGTCTTTTCAAAATAAACGGCGATTATTTCCTTAAACAGCATTAATCGGTTGGTCTTTGTAATGGGGCTGCAATATGTTTACTCTGAGGCAGGAACCGTATTCTGAAATGTTATTTTGAAGAATTAAGGTCATTTTAAATGTGCTGCATTTTTTGCACGAGATTCAAACTGTCTCTTACAAGTGTATTGTTATGCTTCAGAAGTCAGTAAATCAACAGCAGACATACGTTAAGGAAAGGTTAGGAAACTCGTATGGCATGTCGTAACGTGTAGTACCGCTGTTATGCAACGATCGTGAGAAAGAACATGCGTTGCTACGTAGCGGACGGTAAACACGTCAACGACATCCGGGCTATTACTGGCCAACCGCCCATAATAACCATAAATGGACTGTCGTAGGCGGTGTTTTCTGTTGGGTCCGCCCCGAGGTTATACAGCGAGGACCCCAGGCCGGGCGAATAAGTTCATTTGCGGGATTTTCGCCGGACAGTAACTATGTGAGCGCGGGAAATTGAAGAATTTCCATTGTTAGAAGCCGTTGCTAAGAAAAGGCTGTTGCAGACACAGAAGGTTTGGAAAATATTTAGCGTGTAGCGATTTGTAAAGTTTAAAGACAAGCGACAGCACTGTAATTACTTGTAGTTTCGAGTGGTGTGTACAAGTGGTCAATAAGTCATATTTAGTAACCCAAACCCCGTCTACAGTCTCTCCTAAATGCGTGGAGCTATTTTTCCGTACTGCGCGGCTAGATGTCAGTATGTACCTGAAGGTCCTGTGTCCAGGTGTCTCGACACAAAGTCTCCCAGTCCTTTCTTGTCTTCAAGTAAACACCGGGATGGTTCCCAAGTTCCAAGTCGCTTTCTGCGTGCTTGTCATATAACCGTACCGATTTCAGCTCGTCTGCTGTAAGAACCATAAAATTATCTTTAAAATTATTTAATTTGACACTAATCCAGAAAATAAGAATCATGAAGGCGAGACAGCGAACCCCGGGACCCCCTCCTCCACGCACCCCATAAATAAAAGTTCGCTTCTAGCAGGATTTTCGCCTACCCTTCTACTCTCATTTATTACGCATCTCTTTCAGTTTTCAAAGGGCTAACTTGTTAATGTGTGTTGTGTAGGGCCGCACATTCGTGATCAACTGACATCACCCAGAAGTCATCATTCATTTATAAACATAGTACTAATGCAAAGTGTCATTAGGACACGTGACGTCATAACACGTCTTTGGCTGTACGCTGGAATCAAAATGACTTGGGCACCATGCCTTATCCTGTAAAATTTCGTATAAAAAAATCTGCATTCATTATTGTCGTTATTAACATCGCGAGGAAAATTAGATGATATATGGCATTTCTTAATGAAGGCGGATGTGGACTTTGTTAATTACATGACGTAACTGCGTGGCACAGTCGCAAAGCTGTACACTCGCATTCGGGGGGTGCGCAGGTTGAATCTTGGCCGAGACGCTGGTTAGTGTGGGACAGTACTGCGACCGCTTCCTTCCAGATCCTTTCAAATTTTATAATATTCTTCAATAATCCTGTCATTATCTCTTACATGATATAGCCAGTGACAGCGTCGCAAATTCGCTACGAAAATTATTACACGCCTCTTTGGTTCCTCGTACGAGTCGAAGTTTTCACGTCTTCAGGCAGAAAGAAAGGTAAGACATATTGGGGAGTGGAGATATAGCTCCACTTTTCTCGACCTCGGCAGTAGAAGCTGGTGAGTGGTGAGCTTCACGCCCTGGCAGCTTTACCGCCGGTACCCACTGAATAGGAGGCTGAGTGGACGTCAGATTCTGTCGGGACACTGTGAAGAAGAAAAGAATCTTGCACTGCTGGGAACTAACCCGGTCCATCCAGCCCGTAGCCCGTTGTTATAACGATTTAGTTACCCCGAACAAAAACACGTCCACAATACAGGCTTTATATGGAGCTTTCTAGAGCAATCAGCTCTGTGCATATGGAGTTGGCGTCCGATGTTACAGAAACTGCTTCTCGTTCCATCATGAGGTGTTGGAATGCTGTGAAGAAGAGAGAGAAGGGTTTGGAAGTATAGTAGAAGAGTGGGTGAAAGGGGAAATCACGAGAGAAACATTTTATTGTCGGGTTAAAAAAAAATAAAAGTGGAACCATCCCTTTAATAAGCCTTAGATGCCTATAGGGTTGTGAGACGTTGAGGCTCCCACATTCTAGACATTCGGCTCACAGATGGCGGTGAAGTTGTCAGCCTTACGCGCCGACCACCGTTTATCCGTCAGGAAGATTCTTGGTACTCATTTCTGTTAGAGGCTGAGTCGATCCTAGGACCATAGTGCGGCTGGAAGGTGAATTTAAAAATCCAGTGACATTATCGGGAATCGAACCCGGGACCTTCCGACTTGTAGCATAGTTCCTCATCCAGCTACACTACCGCGTGCCCCTTCTGTTCTCAGGGTTTAAAGTATATTAGTGTTTAATATTATTATATGGCCGTCAACACAAAGAACTCCGATTAAATAAATCAATATTGCCACGTGTAAAAGTTGGATGCGGGTTTGGATCGGTGAACCGATTTATTAGATCCTTACTTGTTGTAACTGCAAGAAATTATAACACTTTCAAGATTATTGTAACTATAGCACATAAATATCTTCTATATCTGCTTTATCTTGCTAGGTAACAGATTTAAACAATGGCTATTCCTCTGCAAAAGTGTCCCTATCCGTTTCCCGGCAACAGATTTGAACACAGGAACGATAACTGTCACACTCCACATATCATTGAACTACAGGACACACGAAGTCTTCAATTCACACGGTAAGTTTTAACAGGTCGACTTCTAATTCTTCTTCAGCTACGATTCCTCGTGACTATCTCATACGATAACTGACTTTCACTCACTCACTGCCTTGTTTCTCCAGAATCTGCTAACTTATGAAGACCCAACACGGGCCCCCCTCACAGAAAACATGTCACGTGACGCTATGCTCTGTTACGTGACGTCATAGCGCTTGCGTCAGTTGCGCGGACAAAAATAGAACACAGCTTCTCCTATTGTTGCGTGCTGGAACATGTTTACGGAACTGTGGTATGGCAATGACTGTTCACGTTGCAATATTACCGTATTAATATTAGTTTATTATTCCGTATCTGCTTCAGGTTTCAATTCAGCTGGATCATCATCAGGCAGTTTTCATGATACTTCTCTCGTTACTGGACTGTCTTCTGTGAGTCATGAAAATTTCCTGATGATGATCCAGCTGAATCGAAACACGCAGTAGATACAGAATAATAAACAAATATTAATCTAATCGTTTATCTAATTAGGGTTTGTTATGTTGACGTCCATACGCGGTAGAGTAGTTGGTTGAGGTACTATGCTACAAGCCGGAAGGTCCCAGGTTCAAGTCCCGATGAGGTCATTGGGTTTTTATTTCGATTGACCTAATCCTTCCAACCGCACTATGGCCCAGGTGTCGACTCAGGCTCTAACAGAAATGGGTACCAGGAATATTCTTGGGGGTAAATGGCGGCCGGCGCGAAGGGCTGACAACCTTACCGCCATCTTTGAGCCGATTGTCTAGATAATGTGGGACCCTCAACGTCTCACAACCCTATGGGCCTTCTCGGCCTGGTACGGGGGTAGCTTTACTTTTTTACTTACTTTTACCTCTGGTAATGAGAAGCCGGGGTAGCGCAGTAGGTATAATGACTGGCTACGGGCTGTTCGACCGAGGGGTCCAAGTTCTAGTCCCGGTAAGGTCAAGAATATTCTCTTCTCCTCGTCGTTCAGACCAGCTCTGCGGTCCACCCAACTTCCTATCCTCCTATCTTTCCCCGGGGGTAAAGCGGCAAGGGCGTGAAACTGACCACTCACTTCCAGCTAGTGCCGAGGTCAAGAAAATATGGATCTATACACCCGCTCCCCCATACGCCTTCATGGAGTAGTGTATACTTAAGCACAGGGACAACTTTACCTTTAGCTTTACCTCTGATAATGGGGTCCCCGAGAAGTCGGACAGCATCTCCGCAGTGGAAGACATCCTTTTGTCTTTCACTGCTCCCTCTCTCCTCTCTCGACCTGTGCGACTGACTGTGTTTGTGACCATATCACGCCAGAGTTATGCACCGCTTTGCAAATGCTAAGCGTTAAAGCGACACCTCGCGGATTGTAGATGAAACCTAACGAGGTGTAAAACAGCTGACTAATTACTCCGCACTCCGTGTGCATATCATTAGCGCTTCACCTTGCTTCAGTGGGCCATAGTTCAGGGGTGGCAATTATGTTTCCTGGAGGGTAATAAGACATATCTCCAACTTAGATAACCCCCCAAAATTGGGTATTATGGGATACCAATTTCGTTCTGAATGTCTTCATCAATAAAACGAAGAACGAACAATTCTTCTTAGCATCTGCGTAGCCAATTCTTACGAACTTTCACACACCTAATGTACCAAAATATTCTGTGACATGTAGCGCCGTTGCTAGATAACGACTGCGAAATAAGCAGCAATACAACAGCCGCTGAGAGTTAATGGCTCTGTAAACAGCCGTTGCCGGGTTATTGCCACAAGATTTTCGTAACACGTAACAGTGGAGTAACTGGGATGTAGTGTTCTATACGCGGCCCACGCGATAACTACGTGTATGTAATGCAACAATAGAAGAACAGCTGGGAGAGGTGTTTTCTATTAGATCCGTGCAGCAGCTGCGATTACGAGAGAGCCTTCAGACGGCAGTAAGAAGAGTAGGAGGTTGGCGAAAGATGGCCGCCAGCCTGGGCGTTAGTCAGTGGAGGAATGAGTGGACTGTGAGACAGTCGCCGGCCGGCAAGGACATGAACACGGAAGCCGAGGAAACTACGGCGTTGGAAGCCGTTACCAGGAGACAACCAGTGAAGATACAACGGACTGAGGAGACATAGTACGTGCTGTAGTGAACTGTAGAGTGAGTTAGCGACATTGCTACATTTACTTATAGTTAATGATCTGTAAATGTGCAATAAATCCAGTTACCACTCCAAATCCCGTCTACAGTCAACAGCTGTTTACATAGTGATTACATCAGAGCTGAGCTAAGTATTGTTACTGTCCGTACCCCTCCCTTCCTGCTCTTAGATTTCACCTCCTTATGCTTCCATTCCTATGGCTGGATTACTCGTTCTACGCTGTTACGCCAGGGGCGCCAGCAGACAGGCTAGGATGGTGTGGTGGGAAAACAAGACTTCCCCCTCCTGGTAACTCTTATCCCCGCTGCCTGTGAGAATGCTTTGCCCGGCTCTACTGTAGAGATTAGACAATTATACATGAATCTGTTCATATCTTAAAGAGACTAAAAATACATAAACATTGAAAATGGCTTTGTGCGTCAGCAAATAACGTAACAGGACTGGGTGCAATATTGTGCTACTGAAACCTCATCTCTGTGCTTACACTTCCGACACCCTTCACTGCCCTTCCTCGCCAAACAGAAGACAAATCCTCTCGTTTAACATTACTCAAATTTCCGGCCTACGAGTAGCCTGCACTAGACACCAGTCGGCGTAAAGTTCTTCTTTTCGTAGATAATTTAACGACGCTTCCCGTAAAATGGTGAAGTCCCTGAGCTTAACTAACCAAGCACTATGCCTTGAAGACGTATGGAGGAGTGGATGTATAGATCCATATTTTCTTGACCTCGGCAATAGTTGGAGGTGAGTGTTTAGTTTCACGTCACGGCCGCTTTGTCTCTGGGGAAGTGCGCCTTGTACGCAATGGACAGGAGGCTGATTCGATCCCAGGTAAGTTTCCAGTACCGAATCAATAAACTGTTGGGAGAGAGGATGATTGATGAATTGGAAGGCATTTGGAAGGAAGTCATCGAGGCCTAACCAAGACACTACACTGACATTGGCTTAGAGGGACTGAGTAATAGCACGACAATCCCCAATCAGGGCAACCGGTGTCTCGGCGAAGATTCGAACCGATTACCTATCATATAAATTCTACACAGAGATATTGGGTTTTCGGACTTTATCCATTCGTCCTGGTTTTAAGATAACTAAGAAAAAACACGACGTTTCGGAAACTGGATCTGTTTCCGTCCTCAGGTGATGGAAAACGCCTATTCTGTTGGATCCCTTAGAAAGACTGGATCGTCCAGTGATTGAGGCTAGCTCTTTCTAAGGGACCCAACAGAATAGGTGTTTTCCCTCACCTGAGGACGGAAACAGATCCAGTTTCCGAAATGTCGTGTTTTTTCTTAGTTATCTTAAAACCAGGACGAATGGATAAAGTCCGAAAACCCAATNCAAGCAAACACTGGAAATACGCAGTGAATACAAAATAAAATAAATAAATAAAAACGTTGCAGATATTTCATACACTATTATATAGGCGACTAGAAGGATAGAGGGCGCACCGCTGTTTTCTGAAAATTCAATATATGGAGATTTATTTAGAGGGTCTCGATATGTTACTGAAATTTAATCAAAATCGCTACTGCTATATTCGGGAAATTCCTCATTTTGTTCTATATGGATCTATATGCCTCTGTGGCCTAGTGGTCAGATTTCCTGGCTAAAGATCCATAGGACCAGGTTCGATTCCCGGCGTTACCAGATTTTCTGAGAAATAATGGGTCTGGAACGGGGTCCATTCAGCCTCGTGAGGATAACTGAGGAGCTATTTCAAGGAAAAAGCGGCTCCGGTCTAGAAAACCGAAATTAATGGCCGTGGGGGATTCGTTGCGCTGACCACGCGACACCATCTATCCGCTAAGTTGGCACTAACTTCGTCGACAAGCGGCGGTCGCTCTGTCGGTATAGATCGCTTGCGGACTAAAACCACGAATTTTATTGTTTTTTTGTTTGACGGATCATTTGTAGGGTCTCTATTTTTTTAGTTAGAATGTTCATATTCATTAGGTACTGACCTATGGTGGACAAAATTTTAAATACCGATTATGACTCAGATTGGTTTAGGCTCTAGCGACGCACACATGCAGACAGACGGCACCCCGAGGATCATTCATTCAATCGTATTCCTGTTGCTCCCTATGGAACACAGGGCATCCATAAAATGCTCGTTTTACTTCAGTTTCTTAATCCTATACACAGTCCGTATGTCTCCTTGGACGGGGTAACAACCCGTCGCAAGGTCGCTACCTACACATAACAACACAAACGCAGAATAAACTTAGACAAACACCCATGCATCGACTGTTATTCGAAGCCGCGAAGCATGAACAAAGACAGTTCATGCCTTAGACGGCGCGCTAATGCGATCAGCACCCCAAGGATCACTCTTTTGTATTTGGGACAGAGAATGAGAAATTGTAAAAGAAACCAAAATCTCAATTTCTATAATTTTATGATTACCGTAATGGGAAAACTGTAACAAATTGAAACCTCAAAGAGTGACTGACTGCTAAATTGCTGCTGGTCCTCGCTAACATAATTATTCCCGGCATCAGGTCTCGTCCAGATCCTTGACCAAGTTACCTGTTCTCGCCTTGACGCGTACGTGTATAGAAGTGGGACATCCTCTTCAACGAAATTTAGAGACAGAATTTTTAAGTATTATATATTAATTCAGTACGTACCTTACAGGAAACACATTACGTCTCCGCTGCTCAGACCATCCGTAATGATGTTTAAGGAAACAGACGCTATTTATTGCCAGAAACCTACCGTGTGAACAGAATTCAGAATTTTGGTATGTCAAAACATGGGGTACATTTAGTAACCAGTGGGTTGTTACCGGTTAACCTGGATTATACAAAGAAAATGCATCATTCAGGGAAAATATATTCTTATTAAAAGCATCAAAATACTGACATATGTCATTACCAGTGTTGGCTCACCAGTCAAAGGACTGCACGTCACACTACTGTCTGCAATAAAATAGCAAAAAATTAAATTATAGCCATAATGTTCGCACAGAACATATATAGGTGGAATGGCCTTTGTTGTGATACTAATACGTAGCAGAGGATCAATTATAAAAGTTCTTGTGTTGGATATGGCCTGCGGAACAAACTTTTCCCTCCCCTGTTATAATCCTTAAAGCAATGTGACGGAAAAGATCATGTCTTTTCATGCGCATAAGTTAGTTTAATGATTGTCTTCCGTTATAGCTGAAAGAGACTATACTGTTAACTAGAAGCTCATAATCCCGCAGACAGACAACGAATTCCTACTATTCTGAGGGTCCGATCACATACTGTCTGTTCACCGAACCCAACTTGGGTTCCTATCCTCAGCCATTCGAATCCAGTCCACGCTCCCACACCATATTTATTTAAGATCAATTTTAATATTGTCAGCATACCCACGCCTAGATTTCTTGAGTGATCTCCTTTCTTCAAATTTTCCATTTCCGATTAACCATGGATGAATTTCTCGTCCCTCCTATGCATTCTATGTGCCCTGTCCATCTATCCATTCCTGTTCAGATCATCGTAATTCCTCAAGATGAAGAGTAATAAATTTTAAACCCTTTACAGCCCAATGGTTACTGTATGTACCGCCTCCTTTTTCATATTAAAACTCCGCGTTCTGCCCACAGAGTGTATCTGTGTGTTCCGTATGGTTCTCACAATAAACAGCGACTGTTTACCTAAACAGCATTAACCGGTTGGGCTTTGTAGCGGAGACGTAATATGTTTCCTGTGAGGTACGAACTGAAACCTTATATAATTATTTACAAGAAATTCAGTCTTTAACCTCTATGTGGAGGCGCGTTCTGATACCTTCACCGTAGCCCTGCGAGTCGTACGAGAAAATGAAAAGGGAACTCAATGCCTGGAGATATAACTGGCCACCCTGTTCCTGCGGGATATATATATGGGGGGGTGGCCTTCTAGGTTGGGGGAGACTCGAATCTGAGACAATAAAATATGGTCATGAGTCTCGCGGAACTGGGACCCGAGAATGACTGCGCTGGCGAAGGCCAGAAATTGTAAACGACACTTTCGTCCTCTCGTCAGAGAAGGCGCCCCACGCCAAGAAACCTTAACTATGTGACAGTAACAAGAATCTGGTCTTGGGCACCAGATGTGGCTTGAGACCAAGACATACTTACCTACTTGACCGTCGGTCGTATCACAACTTTGACTTTGACATTGACTTTGTCAGTCTTTAAAGGATTAATTTTTTTTATTATACAGAGTTCTACTTTATTTACGCCGTGTAGTCCGCTGAATTTAAATCGATTTGTCGGAGGAGCATATCGTCTCTATCTTCAGGGTGGAAGAATAAGCCAAGAAAGTAACCAGCATGAAGCATGTAGCAAGCAGAGAACCTGCTTCATGCTGGTTTCTTGTTCGACTTATTATTAGACCCTGAAGATGGAAGCAAGGCATTCCTCCGAAATGTAGATTGACTATCAACAGATTACAGGGCTATATGTGGCACCTCGGATCTTACAAGGCGGAGGACGCCTCTGCGAGTCAATGCTTAAACAAAACAATTTCGTAACGTACGCTAGCGGACCGTGAAATATCAAAAGCTGCGACGTGGTACATCCAGTTTACATATTTGACATCCGAGCGGGACAGTGTTATTGGCAGTTACGTTTCTGCCGCGCCAATATATGCATGTAATTTTTTTTTATATATTTTGCTTTTTCCCTACAAGGCAGTGATATGGTCACTTGTCGTTTGCAGAGGGAATTGATTTTGGGTGGGGGGAGGAGGGAGGTATATTACGATGCTGTCAGGATCTAAATTATGTAGCATCGAATGACAGAATGGTAGATGAATTGGAAAGGATGTGAAAACGATTGTGGTCTTATCGAGGTGATATTCAAATATTTGCCTGAAGGGACTAAAGAGAATGACAGAAGCCCTGCAAGAAGACAGATAACATATACCGAGACTGAGATTCGAATCCAGCACTTCCCGACCACAAGTCTTCAGCGTTAATGCTAAACTATTCTGTTCTGTGATGAACAAGTTATCATTCGAGGCCGTATGATTTGAGCTATTGAATACATTTTTCTAAGTACCACTCTAAGACTTAACCACCACACCAACGTGTTCGACTAATTTTCTCTTATTTATTCCAAGAATACCAATAATAATGTCACGTGATAGAGGGACTACAGACGGGGTTTGGATTGGTAATTGAATATATTGTACGCTTTTACAACACGTTACTACACTTCACAAATCATTTTTACACACAGACTAGTGTTCTCAGTCTGTTACACTCTCCACTAGTCATTGCCTGGTAATGGCTCCCATAGGCGGACGTTTCCCTTACTTCCGGTTTCCAAATTATCCCCGTGCCTCAGCTACCAGCATCTGAAAGCAACGGCTCACGAAGACTGAACTGCAGCAGTTCTTTAACTGATTGACCACCAACTCACTTCGCCCCACTGAACTCAAGTGCACTGCACTTCCTAAATGAACTGAACTCTGTCGGTCGAGTCACATAGCCTCGGAGCCTATCCACAGAGAACTCAGACTGCNTTCAATGTCTATGTAGGTTATTGAAGATTCGTGCCTTCTGGGATATGACACCGTTTAATCTGGTACTAAGTTACAGGCGTCTCGGACAAGTTTGCTGCCTCAGTCTTCAGGGCTGAAATTTTTGTAATGTTAGGCCAGATTACTATATGGCGTCAACATGTTGACTTAATCTTTCTACCTTTCTACCAGAATATACGGCGACATGACCAAAAAGACAGAAATATTTATTTCTATCTCTGTGAGAAAAAATAAATCTCACAAAGCAATTTTCTATGGGGAAGCTACTCCTGATCACTTTCTGCAGGACTTCACGGCGTCACACCGGACAAAATTTGAGCTTAATATTGAGCGCGGTGAGAATGTCGGATCCCACATTCTTCAGTTATTATTTCTACAGAGACTTATTTTTATGTTTTTCTCGCTCGTAAATAAAGTCAACCGACGTTTCGGAGGAACATTCGTGGTCGACACTGAATCAACCAGGAAACCGGTAAGAACCAGGTAGTACCCTGAAGAGGGGTGCAACATATGCCTCCAAAACTTCGGTATCATTCTACCAAACTAGACGGAGCCCCATTCCAGAAGACCGTGACCTTGAATGCAATACAGGGACCCCAACTATCGCCTTTTTTTTTCATTTCTTAACAAAAATATAGGATTTGAGGTTCTCACACCGACGGTTAGGAAAAGTTCTATCTCCTGGGATATACCGCCGTGTGGCCCGTTAAAGCAGACAGTAAGCAAAGCTTTGCTTGCTGTCTGCTTCACGCAGGTTTCCTGTTTGCCTTGCTCTTCAACCCTGAATATCGAGGTGACATGTTCCTTCGAAACATCCGTTGTCTTTCATAACGATCTAGACAGGAGTAACATCCCAGAAGACAGAACTCTTTAAACTTGTTTCGTTGAATTTTGAAGATCTCAGTCTGGTGAGTATGAAAATTATTGTTTCCTGGGATGTGAAGTCGTATAGTCCTGTATGAGTCCACCGCGGTTTCAGTGAAACATACTGCCTCCATCTTCAGGACCGAAGGGTAAGCTAAGCGAGCAGATAGAGACGTGATAGTGAAACCTGATTGAGATACTGGTCTGCTCCTTTCTGGTTCCTTGCTAAGTTTGACTCCATGTATTGTGGTACTATAAGAGGTAAAGTCATTGCTGTAATAGGCCGTGAAGGAACATAAACTTATGAGACGTCGAGGTTCCCACATTATCTAGCCAATTGGCTCACAGATGGCGCTAAGGTTGTCAGCAATACGTGCCAGCCGCCTTTTACCCCAAGGAATATTCCTGGTACTCATTTCTTTTAGAGGCTGAGTCGACCTCAGGGCCGAAGTGCTGCTGGAAGGATTAGGTCAATTGAAAAAATCCAATGACCTCATCGGGAACTGAACCCGTCATCTTCCGGATTGTAGAATAGTGCCTCAACCGACTACGCTATCGTGTGCCACCATTCTGGTATAAGTTTAGCGAAGTTTCGGAGAGGAACTTGCTACTTCCATCTCAGGACCAAATAATACAATAAACGAACAAATATTAAAAAGCAAAAAATAACTTTTAACTAAGGCAGTACGTTGTTCCGAAACGTCGGCAAACTGGTATCGGACTCTACACCGTAAAATCACAGAAGACAGTAATTTTAAATATTTATTTTCTTTTTAATTAACTTATTTAATTGCATTTAATTAAAGCTAAACTTAAGCATTAGTGAATAATTTCAGGGCATAACTTTTACTGCAATTGTAATTATGAACTCATTTTTAGTGTGGGGAAACCTTATTAAATATTCCGATTTCATTTTAGAACTGATTACAAGGGGAACGTCATAAGCCTGGACTCTGCTTTGTACCGCTGTGTGAGTGTGTGGCCAGTCGTTTCTCGGTTATTAATACTCTGTCAGTAACACAGATTGTACAGCTTCGAATGCTAGTACAAATGATGAACTGGAAAGGATCTGAAAGGAAGCGGCGATAGCTTACTGGTGATAATATTCCAGTATTTACTTTGAGTCATGGGGGGAAAACATAAAAAACTGTTTAAATAACCAATGTGCTGAGATTTGAACTTCGCATGTACCGAATGCGAAGCTAACATTTTAACGCTGCAATAGCCTGCTTGGTAATAGAGATTTTAAGTAGCTCTTCAAGAAAAAAATTAATGAAGATTACAGCTGGCAATAGACAGACTATTGTTATACACGCTAGAATTAATATGATCTATACCCAGCCTGTATAGAGATCTATCGGCGCACTGTGTTACCGTAATCTTAGTCAGCATAATGAATATTATTGTGCGTTACAAAGTGAGAAAGTGAAGCGTCGCTGTGAAGAGTACAGCCTTCTGAGAGGTAGCACTGTAGCCCGGTATAAATGTGTAGTTTCGAAAGAACATATAGCTTCCATTTTCAGTTTCGAGAAATAAGACAAGGAAGAAACTAGCAAGACTCACGTAACAAGCAGAATAAAGGGAGAAACTAGCAAGACTCACGTAACAAGCAGAATAAAGGAAGAAACTAGCAAGGCTCACGTAACAAGCAGAATAAAGGAAGAAACTAGCAAGACTCACGTAACAAGCAGAATAAAGGAAGAAACTAGCAAGACTCACGTAACAAGCAGAATAAAGGAAGAAACTAGCAAGACTCACGTAACAAGCAGAATAAAGGAAGAAACTAGCAAGACTCACGTAACAAGCAGAATAAAGGAAGAAACTAGCAAGACTCACGTAACAAGCAGAATAAAGGAAGAAACTAGCAAGACTCACGTAACAAGCAGAATAAAGGAAGAAACTAGCAAGACTCACGTAACAAGCAGAATAAAGGAAGAAACTAGCAAGACTCACGTAACAAGCAGAATAAAGGAAGAAACTAGCAAGACTCACGTAACAAGCAGAATAAAGGAAGAAACTAGCAAGACTCACGTAACAAGCAGAATAAAGGAAGAAACTAGCAAGACTCACGTAACAAGCAGAATAAAGGAAGAAACTAGCAAGACTCACGTAACAAGCAGAATAAAGGAAGAAACTAGCAAGACTCACGTAACAAGCAGAATAAAGGAAGAAACTAGCAAGACTCACGTAACAAGCAGAATAAAGGAAGAAACTAGCAAGACTCACGTAACAAGCAGAATAAAGGAAGAAACTAGCAAGACTCACGTAACAAGCAGAATAAAGGAAGAAACTAGCAAGACTCACGTAACAAGCAGAATAAAGGAAGAAACTAGCAAGACTCACGTAACAAGCAGAATAAAGGAAGAAACTAGCAAGACTCACGTAACAAGCAGAATAAAGGAAGAAACTAGCAAGGCTCACGTAACAAGCAGAATAAAGGAAGAAACTAGCAAGGCTCACGTAACAAGCAGAATAAAACCGTCTCCGAAACTTACATGACCCTCTAACGGGTTACACAGCATCACATCCCAGAATGTAGCGCTGTTCAGAGTCACCGATGTGATATGTTTCAGTGGCTCGCAGTATTTATGGAGCATGTACTTGGCACCTGCAAGGCTGTTACTGCATGTAGCTTCAGCGACCCGCAGCTGCCTTAAGGATCTGTTTCCTGGGGCATCAGATCTACCTCATGAAATATTAATTTCTGTTACTTTTATAACAGATTATTGAATCCGCTTCTCCAGTGCCCTGTCTCGTCTCCAGCCAAACACACCATGCTACGCGTCCGTTGGGATCCTGTAACATCGTCCCATATTTCGCGGATATTGGTGAGGACCCAGTGACATATCGAAACGTCTGCAATGCTTTCTCCTGAATATCAGCTGTTCCACGACTTTAGCAAGTATCATTTACGTTTATTATTATTCGGACAGCATGGAGCCGGGGTTACTCAGTCGGTACAGCGACGGGATACAGGCTGATAGTACGGGGTTTGATTCTCGGCAGGAGCAAGAGTCCATTCTGTACTCCACAGTATCCAGATCGACTCTGGGGCCCATTCACTTTCGTATCCAATTGGTATCGAGGCTCTTCAACCAGGAGTAAAGTGGCCGGGGCGTGAAGGTGACGTCTCACCTCCATCTAGTACAGAGTTCAAGAGTGGTGGAGCTACAACTCCACTCCCCCCTTATGTCTTCATGATTTAATGCATAATTGATTAACAACAGAGACAATTTTACCTTTGTTTACTAGTCAGCCTAATGATTTGAAACAAACAAATTTACAGATTTCTACCCGGAAGGTTCTTAATTTGAATATTCGCTGGGACATAGGCCATACTCATTGAGGTTTCTCCTGTGTTTTCTCAGCTCTTGCTGGCAAATTCCGAGATAGTGCCTCTACCAGGTGATGACCGCTTCCTTCGAAGTCCTGTTCGATTCATTATTCAGTCATCATCCTACCATCCTAGGCTGCATTTCGTAACACAAGATGGGAAAGCTAAATTTGAACCGACTGAGCCGACGTAAGAGTAACACTATAGATTGACATTTGGGAAGTCTTGGGTTCGAATACCGGTAGACACACCTGATAAAATCAATGCCTACATAGTAGTTAGTTAGTTATTGGAGAAGGTGGGTTTCCCCATGCACTTACAC
>NW_019724753.1:56962-65857 GCF_002891405.2 Cryptotermes secundus
TCTCCAGCCAAACACACCATGCTACGCGTCCGTTGGGATCCTGTAACATCGTCCCATATTTCGCGGATATTGGTGAGGACCCAGTGACATATCGAAACGTCTGCAATGCTTTCTCCTGAATATCAGCTGTTCCACGACTTTAGCAAGTATCATTTACGTTTATTATTATTCGGACAGCATGGAGCCGGGGTTACTCAGTCGGTACAGCGACGGGATACAGGCTGATAGTATGGGGTTTGATTCTCGGCAGGAGCAAGAGTCCATTCTGTACTCCACAGTGTCCAGATCGACTCTGGGGCCCATTCACTTTCGTATCCAATTGGTATCGAGGCTCTTCAACCAGGAGTAAAGTGGCCGGGGCGTGAAGGTGACGTCTCACCTCCATCTAGTACAGAGTTCAAGAGTGGTGGAGCTACAACTCCACTCCCCCCTTATGTCTTCATGATTTAATGCATAATTGATTAACAACAGAGACAATTTTACCTTTGTTTACTAGTCAGCCTAATGATTTGAAACAAACAAATCGACGTATGGGTTAGCTTTACAGATTTCTACCCGGAAGGTTCTTAATTTGAATATTCGCTGGGACATAGGCCATACTCATTGAGGTTTCTCCTGTGTTTTCTCAGCCCTTGCTGGCAAATTCCGAGACAGTGCCTCTATCAGGTGATGACCGCTTCCTTCGAAGTCCTGTTCGATTCATTATTCAGTCATCATCCTACCATCCTAGGCTGCATTTCGTAACACAAGATGGGAAAGCTAAATTTGAACCGACTGAGCCGACGTAAGAGTAACACTATAGATTGACATTTGGGAAGTCTTGGGTTCGAATACCGGTAGACACACCTGATAAAATCAATGCCTACATAGTAGTTAGTTAGTTATTGGAGAAGGTGGGTTTCCCCATGCACTTACACCATTATTGGTCCATTGTGCTTCCCTCTATGATATTCTACCAGTCTCTATACCCTACTGATATTGGTACGTACCATCAGTCCGGACCGAGCCAGCGAGTTCGCCCTCTCTGCATTTCGTACCACAAGATGGGAAAGCTGAATTTGAACCGACTGGGTCGACGTAAGAGTAACACTATCGATTGACATTTGGGAAGTCTTGGGTTCGAATACCGGTAGACACACCTGATAAAATCAATGCCTACATAGTAGTTAGTTAGTTATTGGAGAAGGTGGGTTTCCCCATGCACTTACACCAGTATTGGTCCATTGTGCTTCCCTCTATGATATTCTACCAGTCTCTATACCCTACCGATATTGGTACGTACCATCAGTCCGGACCGAGCCAGCGAGTTCGCCCTCTACTGGCTTGGCGGTATCTATAATGCTTCCCCCATCTATCAGAGGCATTAGAGACTACTGTTGGGCGGGAAACGTCCTTGAATTTGGCTCAGCGACCTTGGAGATATGAGGTTCTTTTACGTGCCGTAAAGCTACGACACGGGACCCACGGCTTAAAGTCCCTCCAGGAGGACTTGTTCCCTGAATTTTTCCGCCCTTAAAAATTCCACGACCTCCGCCGGGTTTGAACCCGCGTACCACGAGTCATGAGGTGGGAACGTTACCTCTAGACTACGGAGGCCGCTTGCCTACATAGTAGCTCGAATAGGTTACGATAGCAAAGTCAAAGTTCTCCCCGTGCTTAACTAACTAAGCACTACGCCATTAAGGGGTATGGGGGGTGGATGTGTAGGCCCACGTTTTCTTGACCTCGGAAATATTTGGAGGTTAGTTTTCCTTCAAAATCCTTTCAAATTCATCATTCATTGATAATCTCCGCCATTGATGCTATAGAATCTGAGATACAGATTTTCTTTTAAAATAACCCACAAAACTTGTTTAATTTGAGGTTCACACGGATATGACTACGAAGGACGCCAACCTGTCTGTCAGAAGTTCATGATGTTTCGGCAACATTTACTACCTCCGTTTTTAGTTTCGAAAGGTAAGCCAACCAAGCAACGTATACTCAGCAGGTATAGCAAGTGTCACGTAACTTCGAACAAGGCCAAGAGTAACCTTGAATGCGCAGAAGAAAAATTTCAGACAAGGGGGTGGGTTCGAGGGTGTGAGAAGTGACAGGCGGCCTTGGCCTTGTTCGAAGTCACGTGACACTTGCTTTAGCAGCTACCTTTAGACACACGACTTCCGTTACTCTTGGGTTCCAACTTCATTCCCGCCTTCTCCGACCTCCCCGTTCTTGCAAACAGGTCATTATCCAGCCATTAGCTTCATTTATCCTTGTTCGTATTGGTTACCTCAGGCCTCCTTTACCGTACCACATCTGAACCAAGTTTTCTATCTGCGGTTATCTCTGTTTGCTGCTTATTTCTTGCTGGAATTTGAGCGGCTGACTCTTAGACCCTGAAAATGGATTCATTTTGTCACGATGTAAGGGGTTTGTGGTGCCTTATAGACGGGCCTTGGATTGGATGATTGGATTTATTGACACGTTATTCACAGAACTCGGGATCGCAGGCTACTGCTGATCTACACACTTTACAGTTCACCGTTTTACACACAAACACACACACACACACACACACTAGGATTCTCAGTCTTCATTAGTCGTATCCTGTCAACGGATTTATAAGTCTCACTCTCATTTCAAATCACACATGAAGTCTTCTTTGCACGCCCTAATTCCTTTCTTGCCATTATTCTGCAATTGCCAACTCACTTTAATTTTAATCTTATATCCTGGTAGGCTGGCGTCTCAAACTCCTCTCAATACTTCTCAACTTAAATCTTCTTTATAACAATCTTCCTTCCGGCTTTCTGGCGTCATGTCACAGTAGTTTCCTTAGTAACGCCGTTAAGATCGAACCTGACTACACGGCATAACGTCATAGACGATAATAATCTTCAAACCAGAAACTAACCGCTAGAATTTTCTAATTTTAAAGTCACAATTTTTTCACAGGTAGACTGATAGACGGGCGATGGTACCAAAATATTCTTTTCTGTGTAGGACTGTACTAGACGACGTCGGGCTTGGTCCTGCCAGATTGTGGGTATCGATTTCCTCAACTCGCTTGTCTCATTATACGTTACATGGCTCTCGTATAGACGAACCGGCTGAGTAAGGGCGGAGGCGGGGAGGTACACACTCTGGCGAAGACATGGGCCGAGAAAAACAGACAGTTTCAGGGACTAGGAGAGGATTAGGTCAGGTTGGCATGGAGTGGCAACTGTGGGCTGGTACCACGTGCAGCAAAGAAAAAAAACAGGACCAGATGATTAGATGCGGGCCGTCTAACAGGGCTGGTTAACAGGACGTAAATACGTGCACGGTTGAAGGAGAAGAGATGGACAGGACGGATGAGAAACAGGAGATAAGAAGGTCTAAATAGGAGGTCATTCTACAGCAACTTGACACAAAGGAGTAGGATAGGATAGAAGCCCTGTTACTGCAGGTTTAAGTTCTTCACGCATTTCTCTTATCTTCGGCTGCCGGCAGTAAGCCTCAAGGATTTGCTGGTTTCCCAATGTTCTGCAGAGCTCTGCGGTTCAGGGTTGATATCTCTGGGATGGTTAGAAAGTGAAACATTTTTCATGACCACTTTTTCTGACATTCGATGTGGCAAAACATTTTTAACACCTCTTTTCAGGGCCTTCCGTATCACGAAACTCTTTTAGCACAACTTTTCACGACCTTCTATATGATAACACATTTTAACACCTCTTTTCAGGATATTCGATGTCAGATATTTTTAATCGCCTCTTTTCATGACCTTCGATATGATAAAGTTTTTCTTCTCTTATCAATAACTACGTGGTAGACTGCTATTGGCTAGCATCCCGCTCCATTGTTTCCTCCAAATATGGCATTTACTCCAACTCAGGTCACCTACTTTTCTCACAGATTTAGGCCTCATGGCTCATCTTACATTGAATGGATGTAATACTGTCTCTCCTTTGTCGATCATGTAAAATATCTCGGTGTAATCTTCGATAAGATGATTACATGGAAACTCCACATAGAAACGATTGAAGCCAAGGCCTTCGGAACATGTATTAGAATCTACTCCCTATTCACAAGTGAGTGTCTAAGCGCCAACACTAAATTAATCCTCCACAAGACACTGATCAGATAAGTAATGACTTATGCTTGTCCCGCCTGGGAATTAGCAGCACACACCTACCTCTTAAAATTGCAGCGCCTGCAAAATTAGGTTCTCCGCACCACTAGAAATTCTCCAATGTGCACACCGGTCCGCTATTTGCACACGGCTCTCAGCCTTCCGCATGTGTAGGATTACATAATAGATTTGTGCAGGCAACGAGCCGAAGTCATACAAAACCATGAGAATGAACATGTTCGCAGCAGAGGTCAAGGCGTAGCCAGACATAGAAAATATAAGAGGCTTAAACTTGGCGGTGGTCAAGCTTATTATCGTTCATGTGACTAAGCTTCCGTTGCAGCAGAAGATACGTAAGATATACATGATCTTCTTTGTAAAGCCTGGACTGACAGAGGACTTCTATATAGTGCACAAGGAAGAATTTTCAATATCAAATCATATGTATGATATGTACACTTGACAAAGGCAAAGCAGATTTGTAAAAGGCGAACTTCTCGTCGGAGAGGATCTTACATAAGAGCTATGAGCGGAAAGGTTCAATTTAAAAAAGGAACTGATTTTGAGCGTCGAGGGGCTTGGTGTCAAGGAGAAAGTGCTTGTCAGTAAACCGCCAGTCGTAAAGTAACTAATTCTGACGTAGCGACCACTGCCAGATCTACGAGTATGCAAAGGTTTCCAAAATCCTCGGAGATATTAAACTTGGAGATGCCCACTGCAATGTTTTCCGAGTCATTGGAAATCAGGCATTCCACGTGACGTATTCTCTAGAACCGAAATCATATCTTGACACCATTTTGCAAACGTGAGATTTATCATTGTCATTCTGTAACTTCGGGTTACCATGGCAGCTAACTGTGGAGCCTTAACATAGGTTACGCAGTGGGTCACGAAGAAACCCACGTCTATTCCATGAGCAGTGATAACATTTGTATGTGGATGCGTGAATTATAGTAAACTATAGAAAAAGAGATCCGGTCTAGAAAACCGAAATTAACGGCCGTGGGGGATCCGTTGCGCTGACCACGCGACACCTCTATCTGCAAAAGTTGGCACTAAACTTCGCCGACTAGCGGCGGTCGCTCGGTCGGTATGGTTCGCTTGCGGACTGAAATCACGGAGTTATAGAAAAGAGACGATTTATTATTGATTATTTTTTAATGTTATTCGTTGGAGATTGCCTTTCACATCATCATTCCTTAAGACATAGGACTGGAGAGGAATACGGGAGAGAGCAGAGGACGTTAATAATATGAAAGCTTATGTAATAAATGATAGGATTTAGAGCTGATTTCTTACTGGGTGATATTTATTGTTTCTTGGGGTGGTGTGAGACTGAGTCCACTTGGTGCGTCGGCCACTAACTGGCCTACTCTACCAGCCCCAGGCGATAGATGATGTGTGTGGAGCAGTCTGTGGAATGATAATTGGTAGGAGAAACCGAAGTATTCAGAGAAGACCTGCCCCAGTGCCACTTTGTCTATCACAAATCCCACATGACCTGACCTGGCCTATGGCACTGCCTTTGCTGTTCCTTTACTTTCTGATTTTTTTATTTGTTACCTTAATAAATACTCTGAGTATTGAAGAAGTTTACCTTCTGCGATGTGACCCACTGTACTCCGCTAGAACTGACGTGTAGGACTAACATACTGCCTCCATCTTCAGGGTCGAAGATGAAGCCAAGCAAGCAACCAGCAAGAAGGAAATAGCAAGCATGAAGAGACCTCTGTTTTCTGCTTGGTCTGCTTTTCCAGACTGTAAAATTAGGCAGGATATTCCTCCGAAACATCGGTAAAATTGTTCCAGGCTCCACAGCGTCACATATAAAAAGTATCCAATTTTAAATGCAACATTTGGAGGACTGATTACTGTAGGAAATGACTCCATGAACTGACGCAAGGTCAACTCCTAGAAATCTCTTTGAGACTATTCGTCGTCCTTCTCAGTCACTCTAGGAATATACAGATGTTTCCTTCAATTAAGACACAGTAGCTTATTTTCACATACTTCCTGGTTCCTTACATATTAACCATCCTCTCATTCGACGCTGAAGATTATGACTTACTGAGGGGGCGCTTAAAAAATAAGTTATAAATAAGTAAATAAACATTAAAAATAAACGTCATATGCTTTCCCATTTCACACTTACCTTTAGAACGATAGTAGGGTCATTTTCAAGATGTTCTCTTTTCCACGCGTAGTAAATCCGAAAGTTCCTCCATTTTGACACTTCATTCTGAAAAGAAAATTAATGGATTGGTTACAGCGGCAGAGATACCATTTCCTGCGTTAACACCTTAAGTTTCCTGGAAGCAAAAACGTGTATATAATGTACAGAAGTAAGGATATGCCATGAAGAAGAAAGGAAGATGAACAAAAACTGCAACAAAGTTACAAAGAACATTTGCTGATCTACTTTATCCTTATTTGTGAGAAGTTATGTCCATATTATTTCTTTCAGCTCGGCAGTTCCTGGGCAGAGGTTAGATAGGCAACTCTGTATACAGCATGTGGGATATAAAAGAAATGGAACAGTCAAATATCCCCAGCAAACTACATACATGAGGGAGGATAATACAACAGGCTCATAAAAACAAAAATTTGTATAAAATATTGTATAATTAAGCCTGAAAACAGCAACAGAAGTGCCAGATTAGATGTTTATTGTTAGGCAACGACTTGCTAAACAGGTTCAAGCGGCAAATAATACGTAAGCAATAATAGGAGATTCGTTGGGCTATAATGATGGAAACGGTATTTTCTGTTGTATCCATTCTGAGGTATTTTGGAACCACAATAACAGATCGAAACATGATTCAGGAGGAAATTAGGAGGCGATTGAACTCGGGTAATGCTTGCTACCATTCAGTCCAGAACCTTTTGTCTTCTCGTCTGTTGTCCAAATACATAAAAATTAGAATATACAAAAGTATAATTTTGCCTGTGGTTCAATGGGTGTGAAACTTGGTCTCTGACATTAAGGGAGGAACATAGACTGAGGGTGTTTGAGAACATGGTGTTGAGGAGAATATTTGGACCGAAGAGAGATGAAGTGACAGGAGGTTGGAGAAAACTGCATAATGAGGAGCTTCATAACTTGTACTCTTCTCCAAGTAAAATTAGAATGATCAAATCAAGGAGGATGAGGTGAGCAGGGCATGTAGCACGAATGGGGGAGACGAGGAATGTTTATAGGATATTGGTGGGAAAGTCAGAAGGAAAGAGACCGCAAGGAAGACCAAGGCGTAGGTGGCTGGACAATATTAGAATGGATCTTAGAGAGATAGGATGGGATAGTATGGATTGGATAGATCTGGCTCAGGATAGGGACCAGTGGAGGGTTCTTGTGAACACGGTGATGAACCTTCGGGTTCCATAAAATGCTGGGAAATTCTTAAGTAGCTACAGAATTGGCGGCTCCTCAAGAAGGGTTCAGCTCCATGAGTAAGTAACTAAATAAGTAAGTATCCGATCTGAGGTTCTATAACGAGGATCTAAGTCCAGCTGAGATAGGAAAATACAAGATGCTTAAACTTGGCAGTCGTCAAGCTTACGACCGTTCAAATCACTAAGCTGCCGTTGCTGCACAAGATACGTGAGATAGGCATGATTTGTTCTGCAAAGCCTGTACTGACAGATGACTTGTATATAGTGCGAAAGGAAGGAATGTCAGTAACACGCTCCATGCGCGATGCGTACATTTGACAAAAGGGCAATCATATTCATAAGAGACAAACCCATCTTCTCATCAGAGAGGATGTTACATAAGGAATCTGACCGCAAGGATTCAGTTGAAAAATCCCTGGTCTTGAGTCTCAGGAGGCTTGATGCCAAGACCAACTGATTGGCGGTAAAGCACCAGTCGTAAAAATAAAATTGAGGGAGTCTCTTGAGACGGCAGTTAAATAACTGAGAACACATGGCAAGAAAGGAATTAGACTGTGAAAAGAAGACTTCATGTGTGCTGCAGTTACAGTGAGAGTGGTATAGTTACTGTACTCAAATCCGTTGTCAGGATACGACTAGTGAAGACTGAGAAGAGTTAGCGTGTCCTAGCGATTTGTAAAGTTTGTAGATCAGTGACAGAGCTGTAAATATGTAGTTACGAATTGTGTGTACAAGTGCAATAAATCCAAACATCGAATCAAAACCCCGTCTAATAGACACACAACCTACATACGTGACGTTATGTCACCCACATCCAAGTGTTCCTACCTGATATTTAGCATAACTTTGCCCTTTGAAGAGTTCTGTCTCTTTGAACGTGAACCGACGTGTTACGATATAAATTTTCCGATGTTTTAGAAGAACATACTGCTGCCTTCTTCAGGATGACAGTAAGTCAATCAATCAGAAAGAAATTTACTGCTCGGTAGTGTCTTCTGCTTCCCTCGCTCACATTTTGACACTGAATACGGGGTCAATAAATTCCTCGAAAAAGACTGTAAATTTCTACCAGACTACATGGCGTCACGTCCAGCACAAAGTACCCTTCAAAGTTAGTAACACACACACACACACACACGTTCCTATCATATTATACAGTGCGTACAATCAAGTGCGCGCCGCGGCTGCAATTTGCCGTGAGTCATACCACCGCAGAACGGATGCAACTCCTCCCCGCGACTGCAGTGCCGTTCCCCGATAGCGTGAGTGTAGTGGTGTCGCTGAGTCTCCGTCCATCAGTTGCTCTACATGCACACATTTATAAGAATACAGTAAAAAGATAACTTACCGTGGTTTATAACAGGTGCTGAAAGTGACCTCCTTCTGCTTGCAAACATGCCGCGCATCTC